>NC_064600.1:24577190-24814690 GCF_943734735.2 Anopheles gambiae | reverse complement strand
CTCAAGCGATGTGAGCGAATTGCGCTTGCTGCTCGAAGAATCGCACAGGGAAAAAGCGGAACTGCTTGAGGAGTCACGCAGAGAGAAAACGGAGCTGCAGGCTGTGATTACCCAGCTCCAAGTCGAGCTCGGGCTTATGCGGCAGCAGCTTGCAGAAAGCTCTGAACGGGTAGAACGCGCAGCACAGGAGGCGCGGGAAGATGCCAGGCGTTGCGAGGACACCCTCAGAGAGGAAGCCGAAAAACGCACGAAGGCGTTATGCGAAGAGGCCCAGCGCGATCGGGAGCTGATCTCATTGCTTATGGGAAACAGTTCCAAACCCAGCCATTCAAGAGGCAACCAGCAACAGCAGCAGCAGCAGCAGCAGCGAAAACAACACCGACAACCATCACGGCAGTCACTAACTGTGCGACAGTCGCAAGAGTTGCAACCGTCACTACGTCAGCTCCAACGACAGCACCAGGAAAGTGAATTGATAGAAGAAGCCTCATCGTCAGCGGGGACACTCGAGGATTCCTTCGCAGAAGTTGTCCAGCGAAAGTCGCGTCGTTGGCAGGAGCTGCGGACGGAGCGGCGGAAACAACAACAACACCAGCAGGAGCAGCCGAGGGCGGGTCTGCAGACAACAGACGCAGCTGGTCAGCAACATCAACGGTGCGAAAACCTGCAGAGACGCTCTGCTCGGAAGAGGCCAGATGAAATATTCGTGGCACCGGGTACGGGTCAAACCTATCAAACGCTGTACGAAAAAGTTCGTTTGAACCCGAATCTGGCTGAGGAAAATCGCCAGATTCGAAGGGGACATCGAACGGCGCGCGACCACCTGCGCCTTAAACTGGAGTGCAACGCTGACGCTGTAGCCCTCATGAGAAAAATACAGGAAAAGTTAGATGGGTACTGCGCGGGTTGTCACTGAGATGGCGGAGATAATTATCACCAATATTGGCATGTTGGCCACGGAGGAGGACATCCGCAAGACATTCCAGACAGTGTTAGAGAAGGAGGCGACGCTGGCCACTATCAACATCTGGGAGCGGCGCGATGGTTCACAGCGTGCCCGAGTGCGATTGCCACGCAGCGACGCCAACCATCTGATAGATAAGCGGCTCCTAATTGGCTACTCTTGCTGCATGGTACGAGAAGCACCGAAACCGTTGCCAAATTCGCGCCGTTGTTTCCGGTGCCTGGAACGCGGCCACATGTCCAGGGACTGCCAGGGGATCGACAGATCCGGCATGTGCCTGCGCTGTGGAGCGATTGACCACAAGGCAGCCAACTACAATAACGACCTAAAATGCATGATCTGCGGCGGCCCGCATCGTATCGCCGCCGCCTCCTGTGCGATAACAACACGGACTTGTTGATGGATATTTTACAAATAAATCTCAACAAGAGCAGGACTGCGCAAGAACTTGCGCTCAATACGATGCGGGTAGAAAAAGTGGACGTTACGCTGTTGTCGGAAATCTACGGAGTTCTCCAAAATAACGGCAACTGGGTGGTTGACTGCCACAAAAAGGTGGCCATAGTAACCAGCGGAGTGCGATACCCTATCCAGCGCATCCGAAGTGTCCGAGTTCCGGGCGTCGTGGTAGCAGACGTCAATGGGGTAACGATTGTGAACTGCTACGTTCAACCTCACATCGGAGTGGCGGAGTTTGAGGGGATCTTAGACCGGATCTTCGTATTGGCCCAAGGCCATCCACGGGTGCTGCTGGCAGGCGATTTCAACGCCTGGCATAACGCTTGGGGGAGCGAGCGTACCAACCAGAAAAGTGAGGCGCTTCTCCAGCTGGCCAACAGTCTCCAGCTCGAAGTCCTTAACGTCGGAACCGAACCCACTTTCCGGGGCTGTGGAGTAGCGCGGCCCAGTAGAATTGACGTGGCGTTTGTTAGCCCGTCTATCTGCCGTCCGGACCTGGCGACAAACCCGGCCACTTGCTGGCGAATCTTGCGGAGCTACTCTTACTCCGATCATGTGTACATCCGCTACACAATCGGCGAGCTTCGACGGATCGACGAGAGATACCACGAGGACAACGCTCAGCATCAGCGCGTTTGGCTGGGACACGATGGAACACACGACAGTTCAACTCCCAGTTATTCGAGTCATCGCTGTGGGCTTCCCAGTTTGAGGAGCGAGGCACGAGTGCAGAAAGCTTGGTGGAGGCATTGACACGGGCCTGTGACGAGACTATGTCACGCGTGTTCCCTTCGCAGGAATATACAGGCCGGCCAGCATACTGGTGGACCCCGGAAATCGCGAACCTGGTAGAGGCTTGCCGCGAGGCAGATCAGCTGCGCAACGTATCACCCAACCATCTGGGAGTGGCAGCCGAGGTCCAGCAGACGAGAAATGGATTAAAGACTGCAATTAAAGCTAGCAAAAAGCAATTCTTCGAATGTATGGTGCTAGCGATGCACAACGATGAGACGGGGCAACTTTTCCGTAAGGTCCTTTATCGTATGAAACCCACACGTACGGCACAGGAGCGCGATCCAGCGGTGTTGGAGAGAGTGGTCTCCACGTTGTTCCCGGAGCATCCCCCAGCAGAGTGGCCCACTATAGACGGAAACGAAGCTGGCAACATGGTGCCGCTTCGTGAGATCACCGATCCGGAGTTGCAAACCATCGCTAGTAGCATGCATCCTAAGAAGGCCCCGGGTCTTGATGGGGTGCCAAATGCCGCTCTTGCAGTGGCCATAACGAAATACCCTGGCCCATTCCGACAGGTGTACCAGGAGTGCTTGAACACGTCCTGCTTCCCACAACAGTGGAAAAAGCAGCGATTGGTACTCCTGCCTAAGCCGGGCAAACCACCGGGCGACCCATCATCCTTCCGTCCGCTTTGCCTTCTGGACAACGCGGGCAAGGCGTTCGAGAGGTTGCTGCTGAACCGCTTGAACGAGCACCTGGAGAATCCGGAGAACCCAAAACTGTCTAAGCATCAGTACGGATTTCGGCGCGGACGATCAACATTGCTGGCTATCCAACAGGTGGTGAACGCGGGTCGACGAGCCATGTCGTTTGGGCGCACAAACAACCGCGACAGGCGATGTCTCATGGTTGTTGCACTCGACGTACGCAACGCGTTCAACACCGCCAACTGGCAATGCATCGCGGAGGCGCTGAGAGAGAAAGGAGTTCCTCTGCAGCTGCGCAGCATTCTGCAGGACTATTTCACCAACAGGGAATTGACTTACGACACTGCAGAAGGTCCCGTGACGCGTCGAGTCTCGGCCGGCTGTCCGCAAGGATCTATTCTGGGTCCCACACTATGGAACGTCGGATACGACGGCGTGCTGCGGTTGGACTTCCCTGAAGGGGCTCAGATAGTTGGGTTCGCCGATGACTTGGCGGTTCTAGCGGCAGGAACAACGCCAGAACACGCGGCGAGAATTGCAAAGGAAGCAGTGGAATTAGTGCATGCGTGGATGAGGCAATACCATCTGCAGCTGGCTCCAGAAAAGACGGAATGCGTTATGATATCCAGCCTCCGCCGAGGGCATCCTGAGATACCAATGCGAGTGGGTGGAGTTGAGATTCGCTCCAAGCAGGCGATTCGCTACCTGGGGGTGATGATTCATGACCACCTTTTGTGGCGACCGCACGTGAAAATGGTCGTGGACAAGGCCAGTCGCGTGGTGAGGGTAGTGACCAACGTCATGAGAAATCACAGCGGGCCCCAGGTAGCCAAGCGGAGATTGCTCGCCGGGGTGTCGGAGTCAATCATCCGTTACGGTGCACCCATCTGGGCTGAGGCCACGGAACGCCAGTGATACCGGCGGATGTTAGCAAGTGCCCAACGACACCTGGCGCAGCGAGTGGTGAGCGGATTTCGCTCCATGAGCTACAGCGTAGCTGTACTCATGGCCGGGCTCATTCCACATCACCATCTGATAAGGGAGGATGCTCGATGCCACCAGCGATACCTCGCCGACACAGAGGCGAGTCGAATGGTCATCCGACGCGAGGAACGTGCTGTGACACTTGCGGCATGGCAACGGGAGTGGGACGCGAACGCTGCAAATCTAGGAGCCAGCCGCTATGCACGTTGGGCACACCGCCTGATTCCCGATGTGCATTCATGGATGGTACAGAAGCGGGGTGAGGTGGATTTTCATCTTGCCCAGATACTCTCGGGACATGGATTTTTCCGAGAGTTTCTGCACGTCTGCGGCTTCGCTCCATCTCCAGAATGCCCGGAATGCACAGGCTCGGTCGAGTCAGTGGCTCACGTGCTGTTCCACTGTCCGAGATTTGTAGAAGTCCGGCGCGACCTACTGGATCTGGGAACGGACGGTCCCATTACCGAGGAGAACATCGGGCGGAGGTTGCTGCAAAGTTCAGATTCTTGGACCCGAATCAAGGAAGCGGCACAACGCATAACCACAGTTCTGCAGCTGCGCTGGAGAGAGGATGAGGCAGCGATGAACGCGCTTATCAGTTCCGCCTCCGAAGAGGCGACAGTCAACGCAGAGCAGGCGCAGGACGAGGCTGCAGTACGACGAGTGGCCCGAAACCGCCAAACAAGGGCCCGTAGAGCTCGGCTACGCGCGGAGCAGCTTGGCGACATGGAACTGGCGTCCGCGTTACGACTTTTGTACATGCCAGCAGCCAGTGATGCAACACCAGCCGAAGCCACACCAGCACCAGTAACAGCAGCAGTAGCACCTCCGACACCACAACGCAACCGGAGGCGAACGCAGAGACGGGTCGGACAACAACAACTATCCGACAGTCGGCTGCAGGGTCACACAGCGCAACTTACTGTGGAAATGGACCAGCGCCAAGCTACGGTGACACCATCGTCACCGCCACCATCGGGCGAGAGACAGGAGAGGCGTACTGGCCTAACACCAGAAGAAGAAGCAGCCGTTACCGCTCAAGTAACATCAGGGCCCTAAGAGAGCTGCTCAAGGCACAGAGGATGACTCCCACGCGAGTAACGGACGGGCTCAAGCTAGGTCACAAGGTTTTTTTTCTCATAAAGGATGAAGGCACAATAGTGTATAAATGCGTAATAATAATAATACTAATAATAAAAAAGGAAGGTCCAATCGGACGGTCTTATCCGGTGGGTAAATCCCTAACGGGTAACCCCCATCGGAAGGTGCGCGCAGTTGTATGTTAACTATGTAAATTTTTTGACAAACCTGCGGATACATTTAAAAAAAAGGTATAGAGACACCGGTTCCATGGATCTATACATCTATTATAGAGGCCTGGAGCGTAGGTGCAAAAACTTGCTTAAAGCAAAAAAAAGGTCATACTGGCCGAGGTATGTCAAACACCTCAAGCCTTCCACTTCGCTAATGGAGCTTCAGAGCATGGTGAAAAGGATGCGCAACAGCAAAGCAACAAACGAGAGCGAAAGGGTTTCTGGGGCATGGCTAGAGCCATTTGCACAAAAAGTCTGCCCTGATTTCGCTCAAGTACCACCATTTCAACAGAGTGCTCATGGGAGTGATCCGCAAATGGATTCACCGTTCACAATGGTTGAGCTATCGCTTGCTCTGTACTCCAGCAATAATTCGTCTCCAGGACTGGATCAGATTCGGAACAAATTGCTCCATAATCTGCCAGATCTGGCGAGGAAACGGCTGTTGAAATTATTCAACATTATGTTGGAGCTTAACACCGTTCCGTTGGAGTGGAGAGAAGTGAAAGTAGTCACCCTTTTGAAACCTGGTAAACCGCCATCAGAATGCAACTCATATCGACCGATAGCAATGTTATCTTGTCTGCGAAAATTATTTGAGAAAATGATTCTTTTTAGACTGGACAATTGGCTTGAATCCAAAGGCCTCTTGTCAAGTACCCAATTTGGCTTTCGCAAAGGCAAGGGTACCAACGGTTGCTTGGCGCTGCTTGTGTCCGAAATCGAGATGGCTCATTCTCGTAAAGAAATGATGGCATCTGTATTTCTTGACATCAAGGGGGCTTTTGACTTAGTATCAGTCAATGTTCTGTGTCAAAAGTTAGAATCTGCGGGCTTTACCCCAAGACTGAATAACGTCTTATTCAACCTCCTTTCGGAAAAGGCAATGAATTTCGACAATGGCTACATGAAAATTCGGAGAGTCAGCTTTCATGGACTACCACAAGGGTCCTGTTTGAGCCCCTTGTTGTACAATTTTTATGTCAATGATATAGATACTTGCCTTGCACCTGGCAGTAGCCTTAGGCAATTGGCGGACGACGGTGTTCTCTTTCTTTTACAACACTGAGAGTAATAGACGCTTGAATTTGATTGACTCAAAAGTCGAAGATATCCATTACCAGATCTTTTCGATACCTAGGGGTTTGGTTTGATAGCAAAATTGTATGGAGGACACATATTGACTATCTGGTACAGAAGTGTACAAGAAGAATCAATTTGCTCAGAACGATTACCGGACTCTGGTGGGGTGCACACCCCAAAGACGTCCTTAACCTATACAAGACTACGATACTGTCCGTCTTGGAGTATGGTTGCATATGCTTCCACTGGGCAGCCAAGTCGTATTTAATCCGACTTGAGAGGATTCAGTATCGCTGTCTTAGAATCGCGCTAGGTAACGTGAAGTCGACTCATAACATGTCACTCGAAGTGATGTCCGGAGTGATGCCGCTAAAGCTACGTTTTGAGCTACTATCGCTTCGCCTTTTCGTCCGCTCTACAGTATCAAATCCCTTAATAATCGAGAACTTTGAAAAACTGCAAGAGATAGGTTCTAAATGCAAAATCATGAAGGTCTATCATGATTTTGTTTCCTTACAGGTGCACCCTAGTACTTCTTAAAGTATAACTAGTGCCAGCTTACCAGAGTCCTGCAGTTCCATTTTAAGTGTAGATACCTCATTGAAGGAGGAACTTAAAGGTATCCCCGATAACCTTCGCCGGATGACAATTCCCAGCAAATTTGTGGAGAATCATGGCCATGCTAACAGTAACCATTTTTATACTGACGGATCCTCATCAGAGCAAGGCATTGGATTTGGTGTATACAACACGTGCTCCAAAGCATTCTTTAAATTACGCCAACCATGCTCAGTATATGTAGCGGAGCTCGCCGCAAACTTTTATGCCTTATTATTGATAAGTGCATGCCCTGCGGATCGATATGTAATTTTTTCAGACAGCCAAAGTGCTATGGAAGCATTAAAATCCGTAAAGGCTGTTAAGAGCCCAGACCATTTTGTGAAAGAAATTGTAAAGGTTTTAAGCTCACTGTTTGAAAAGTCGTTTCGCATATATCTGGTATGGTTGCCTGCTCATTTTGGTATACCAGGAAATGAACAGGAAGACCATTTGGCCAAAAGGGGAGCTGCAGAAGGGTCGTTCTTTGATAGGCCTATCCTTCCTCATGAGTTCTTGCAGGCCCCACAGGCGTTTTGCATGGCACGTTGGCAAAATCTGTGGGATTCGGATGAACTCGGAAGGTTTCTATATACAATCACTCCTCGTGTATGCTTGAAGCCTTGGTTCCATAACACCCCTGGCGATCGTGCGTTCATTCGAATGATGTCTAGACTTAGGTCTAATCATTTCGCATTGGGTGCACATCTCCAGCGTATAGGACTGGTCGACTCTAAGGTATGTGGCTGCGGGCTGGGATTCCACGACATGGATCATCTTTTGTGGTCCTGCGTGGAATACGAGTCTGCTCGACCTACCTTGCTGGACGCGGTCGAAAGACTGGGAAAATGTACTGATATCCGATTCGGGATATATTAGCGGCATCGGACTGAGAATTCCTGAAGGCCATATTCAATTTCTGTAGGGAAAACGGCTTAACTGTGTGACTTTCCTTTTCCTTTCCTTAATATCTATATATATATAGAAAGAAATGTAAACAAACAAAAGAATTGACACAAGAGAAACTGCTTGACAAGTCGACCATATGCGTTTTTCTCGATCGAATTGGTAAATCGATAATAGGTAAACGATACCTATTTCGAGACAATTTCGATGTCAATGGACAATTTTGCTTCGATCGCAATCGAGTCGTGTTTTCTTATACGATACGGGTCAAAGTTGTCGCGAAGAACACGCAAAACTGCGGATTTGTATGAAGAATTTTGCGCTTTCTATCCGATTGGCATCCGATTGTCCTTGGGATTGTATCGGATCCTCTATCCCAAACGACCAAACCGCGATGAATGGGTAAAACTATGGACCTGAGATGGGGTCCTATCTCAGTACTCATACTGGTACCCAAAGATAGAGAGAGAGAGAGAGAGAGAGAGAGAGAGAGAGAGAGAGAGAGAGAGAGAGAGAGAGAGAGCAAAAAAACAGATGCTCCTCCCTCTCCACCCCCCCCCCCCGCTTTCTCTCACTTTTTATGTGGTTTCTAGGAGAGGGGGAAAGAGAAGGAGATATATTTTCGTACAGTATCTCTTTGCGACAGTCGATGTTATTGCGCGGTGCCTTACAAATGTTACTGCGTGGTCGAATTAGGAATCGTGCATCGAATCGATGGAATAAGGGAGTACGGAGGGGGGGGGGGGGGGGGAAGAGGAAGCGCAGATATAAACGTTGCACATTCACTCATACATTCTTACAGCACCATGCAATTCGCGAGAACAAGAAATCGAGAGAGTATATTTTAACGCTCGCGAATGAGTGCAAGCAGGTACGGTATAGAAGAGCAAAACAGCCGAGTTTTTGTTCAAGCTAGGTCCAATATCGCTCATTGGGAATCGGGCGTCATTTAATCAATCCCTTAGAACTACAATCGGATGGATGTTGGTATCGGTGTTGCCATGAGTGCCAAAGAAAAACAAGAAGATTTTTCGCTGCCGTACATAAGTAGTGAACAGTGGCGGATCAAACGGTAGGCGGACTAGGCGGTCGCCTGGGGCCCCGCCGATTTAGGGGCCCTGTAGATTGCCATTCTATAGTATGTACTATGGACAGAGTACTAGCGACAAGGGCCCCCGGAAGGATGGCCGTTAGGCTCCAAGGCTGGCAAATCATTTGCACCGCCCCCCCCCCCCCCCCCCCCAAGCAAAAATTTTACAGCCTGTGACTGATGATCGAAGGGGCCCCCGACTGTTCGCAACAGCAAGTTTAGTGCCGCTAACACCCCCCCCCCCCCCCACCGCAACAACATTTACCATTTACAGGGGGCCTCAACTCGTTTTTCCGCCTAGGGCCCCCGATACCTTTGATCCGCCACTGGTAGTGAAATAAATTTCGTCACTCGAAGCTGGTACTCACCGCGTTTGTTTCTCAACTGTATAGATAGAGCATTTGAGTTAGGGGAGGTTTTATGGAGTGTGTGTTGGTCTCAAGCATGCTTGAAAGTGTAGCCCATGAGGGAGAAATAGAAGAGTAAAGCGTAACTTGCTCCCATTTTGTATCAATCAACATTGCGTCTTTTGATATCGAATTAAATCAAAAAATTTAGGCATTGGTCTTTTGTACATTTAGTTTTAATTTATTTTAATGGCGTAACTATCGATGGGACTGTAGCAAGGTTTCCGTTGTTTCTCAAATGGAGTAGTTCGTCTAGTTTTGTCGAGCTTTCAACATATGGCTATCCACATGAAGTTACATCTCTGCAGGCACAATGTATTGTTAAGCCTTTATTTTTATGTGATTCTCTTTGTATTTGATAACTTCATCATTATTAACAATTTGCATTTTATTAAGTATCTGCGTGTTTTTTAGTGTCTTTTATTAATACTGGTTCTTCTACAAGTGAATTTTCTGTTTCAATGCACATATATTACAAACATATCGCAAATACTAGTCATATCATTATACCATGTTGTTTTTACATACAGTGGCCGGCAAAACAAAGTGCCCACTACTTACAATTTAATTTTTTTTACCTTTTTTTCGTAAAAAATGAAGTAATTATACTGCTTTATTTTTTGAAACATTGTTCGTGGCATGCTTACGAATGTGTAGTATCATATCATAACGAAAAAGAGAAGTTTGCTTCAAGAAAATTTTTTTTTCCAAAATTTAACAAAATCACTGTGCCAAATTAAGTAAGTAGTAAATAAAGTAGTTATTCATTTCACAGAAAATATTTTTCTGAACAAATATAACACCAAACTTATAATTTATAAGCAATCCTCTCGCATTCTTTACATGTTCGAGGATCTTTGGCGTGTTTTTTTTCAAAACCCATTTTTAATAAGATGTATCCCAAAGTATTGATGAAGGATGTTAAAATAGGTATCAGCCATAATAGTACTTTCGATTCACACGAAGGTATATCGTGAGATTGTTGAAAAACTGGTATTTGGACAGATGAGTTCTAATAAGAACTGATGTTCAAAAATATCCAGACGCGATCCAACAAACTGGTTTGTATGAAGGGTGCAATGTGATGACCAGGGAGGGGATTTCTATAGGAGAAGTGGGGAGCATGGTTTGAATCGACGGTATAATAAGAGCTTATACCTATATAAGCATCCTGTGTGAATTTATCTGTTTTCTGTGAAACATACGGGTTTAGTAAATAAATTAACGTTCCAACAGGAGACTCAAGCTATACATGAAAAATGTTTTAATTTTTGTTCAATCGAATCGAATAAAACTTCTTTAATGACTCCCACTTAGTCATAATTTTAATCCTATCGAGATTTCGTAGGCAAATTTTGATGCAAGTGTAAGGAAAGGAAAGGATTAGGACAAACAAAATATGTTAACCGTCATGTGTAAAACCGCCTACCCGGGTAAGTCTCGCATTTTAATAACAAAATAACTTTGGATTTAAATGCCTCAGAAAAGATGTTTTCTACCCATGTGCAAAATATAAAAAAATATCAAAAATGTTTAAATATTTTTTTTAAATTATTTAAGTTTATATACCCTTCACATGTACAATCGCCTACCCGGGTAGGCCATACATTTTGTATGGAAGAATTATGTTTTTCGTGGTTTAAAGCGTATATCTTTTGAATTACTTGTTAGATTTGAATAAAAATTGTCTTATAGGGTCACACAAATGTTTTAAACCATATCGTAGTAAAATTAGAATTTTAAAAATCCTGTCAATATTTTTTTTAATCAAAAATGTGCTGTAACTCCAACACCCCAACCGGCCTTGCCGCACGTTTTGAGAGGATGCTTATGTCTATTTCTTTTGTTTCAAATGTTGTATTACAGTGTAACAATACTTTGAAATACTGAAAATATCTCTTTTAAAATGATACCAACCACAACAAGCAAACGAAATAGAATTGGCTGAAAGTTAACACACACATGAATACTTTTGTCATAATGTTACTGCCTTATAGGGATGGGTGTTTTGGAGCGTACCAATGGCTCCGAAGTTGGCTCGGCACCCACGGCTCCAGAGCCGGATCCACACCAACAGCTCCGGAGCCGGATCCGCACCAACAGCTCCGGAGCCGGGTCCGCATCAACAGCTCCGGAGCTGGCGACAAATCAATGGCTCCGGAGCCGGCGGTGAATCAACGGCTCCGGACCAACGGCTCTGGACTAACGTTTCAATAGGGACGGCATTGTATGATAGCCTAAAAAATGAATATATCTTCTCGCAGGTGTAGAAGCTAACACCCGATGTGATTGTGTGATTGTTGAACAATGTTCAACACTTATCGATTTTTTTTATAGATTCCTTTCAACATTATATACTCAGCTAATTATGGATCTTCCCGATTGAAACTTTATTGAAAATGATTTTTTGGTGCAATCTGTAAAACCGGCTCCGGAGCGTGGAGTGTGGAGTCGTTGGTGCGGAGTCGGTTCCGGAGCAGCTGGAGTGGAGTCAGCTTTGGAGCCGTGGATTGGGTTGGAGTTCCGAAGTTGTCTGGAGCCGGTCGGAGCCGGTTTATAATAAAACATGATGAGCATATTTTATCTTTTGAAATGAACTTTTGAACTTTTTTTGTGAACTTTTGAAAGAAACGTAAGTAAAACTTAAAAAAAGACTAATCATCCACTTAAAACATGCGGCGTGGCCAGTTAGAACATATTTTTGATTGAAAAAAATCTTGATAGGATTTTTAAAATTCTAATTTTACTACGATATGTTATTAAATATTATTATGAACCTTTAAGACAGTTTTCATTCAAATTTTAGAAGAAATTCAAAAGATGTACTCTTTTAACCACGGAAAACATAATTGTTCCATACAAAATGTATGCCCTACCCGGGTAGACGGTTGTACGATTACGTAAAATTTTTTGGTCGTAAGCAAGACGGTTAAAGCTCTGAAACACTCGTAGGAAGAAGCAATGCCAAATATGTGCAAATAAAAACAAAATAAATTATGTCAAAAATCCTCGAACATGTCATTAATTCCAGAGGATTGCATATAAATTATGATGATGATTAATGTTATATTTTTTCCGAAAATAGTTTTTTATAAAATGAATAAAGTGGGCACTTTAGTTTGGCACAGTGATTTTATTCAACTTTGGAAAAAAAATTCTTGAAGCAAACATTGCATTTTTGTCATGCTATGGTACTACTCGTTCTTAAGCATGCCACGAACAATGTTTCAAAACATAAAGCAGTACAATTACTTCATTTTTCACGGAAAAGAGTAAAAAATGTTAAATTGTAAGTAGTGGGCATTTTATTTTGTCGGGCTCTGTATAAATTCGTGTCCACATGTGCGCTATATGTGCTCGCAAAATGCAAAAATATCAAAATGAGTGACACTTTGTTCTAGAAACGCAATCTTCATTCAGAATACTGGTAGAATTATTTTAAGTACCACAAATATATGACATATGATAATGGTATCAATGAAAACATAATTTTTGCATATTTTGAAACTCTTTTTAAATCATACTCCTACTAACAAAATCCAAATGCTTTCCCGTTTTGCCCAACAGACCTGCAAACCTGACAGATCGAGAAAGCATGTTGGTTTTGTTGCTATAAATATTTTAGGAAAATACCTCCTCATTTTTTCCAGTCAAATAATTATAAATTCCAAATAATCGATGGAATTTATGCTGCAGCAAAAATATATTGGAAACGTTTAAAATTTTACAACATTTTTATACAGTCACTGTTGGGCCAATATAATAGCGTTTAAATCAAAATTATCGTTTTTATACTAAATATTTACCCGTTTAGAAATGCTACTGTACCTTTTATTGACTTAAAGAATGGACCCATATCCTTTATTGAGTTTGATAAAACTAGGTTGTATCATGCATAATTCTATACAAAATACTACGAACTGCGTGCATATGCGTTACGCGCTCTCCCATCGACACGCATTTGAAAATATATCTGTGTTGTTGTAGCTCACGTTTCTTAATATCTGATAGATATATTCTCAATGACTTGCTTTAATAGGCAATTAATCCTAATGGTTAAATTTAGCATTTATTCACACATTTGTTTCATGAAATTGGATCTACAGGCTTTTAAAAAGACTTTTACGTATCAAACTGTATGGACACAAACAGGATAATTGTACCAATTTTTATTTACAAGAAGCGATTAATAATAATTAATAGCTTCATAATTAATAACGATTAGATGCCCTCAAACGATAAGATTATTTGACCACAAATCTATTCCCACAACACTGCCGAAACAAATGTAATGTAGAAAGATTCCTTGCAACATTTTCATGCTGGCCTGTTGCAATTGGATGATTTTGCTACTCGCTTCCTTCTTCACGAACCTTGCTCAATTTCCCCATCAACGACGAAAAATATTGCTAGATGGATGATTTTTAGGCAGAAATTGAAATTATCGTCTGAGAGCATCCGTAAAAAGTTTTACATACTGATTATCATTGTGCCACTAATTGGCCAGTCACCACGTCTCTTTTTCGTGGCTGTAAGCATATATGGCTGATTCATATATTAAATGTATATTTGATTTACAGGGCTAACATTGCATTTGCATTTCAAACCTGTACATTTTGAATAACGTATTTCTTATAACTAGTCTGATCAACCTTATATAATTGAGGAATTGGATAAGCACTAGGTTGAGGATCAAGATGAGATAGGAGTAAATGATGGTGGAGATGGTAATGTTTTCTCGGATATAAAATTGGTGGTTATACCGGGCACTCTCGCGATAGTTCTGTTTCAGTATGGTCGCCAGACAGAATTCCCATTGTCGGTGGTCTGTCCTACCTGGCTAGTATTATCGGAGTGGCCATTCAATCGCCCACCGACAACTCCAGCACCACTCAGTACTCGATGAGTTGATTCGTCGAGGGCTCCACGGGCCATTGCACTGCAATTTCCAATGAGCGACAATTCAGGATTAGTAATGACCGCTACACCACCACTCTGATTTCCATGGCCGTGTCCACCAATTAGGTTTGCTCCTGTCTGATGATGATGGTAATGATGTCGATGAGACACGGCCGCTGCCGCAACAGCCGCAGCTTGGGTAGTACCAGCCGTAAGATGGTCCATAACACTCTGAAGTTCGCCAGCATGCATAGCAGCAGCTGCTGCTGTTGCCGCGGCGGCTGATGCACTGTTTTGTACCGGACTACCTCCAGTAGCAACGGCAACAGCAGCTGCCACTGCTCCGTGCGTGGACTGGATATGATGGTGATGATTTACTGCATGTCCGAATCCTCCCACCGATTGGTTTGCAGCTGTGTATAGCTGTGAGTATAGTAGACTAGCTGGGAGGACGGGGTAGAGTGGTGATCCATTACAACTGCTGGTCCCATTCGAACCGACAAAGTTGGGTGTTGTGGATGCGTTGGATCCTCCATTGCTTTGGCTCATAACAATGTTTGAGAAATTTTGATGTAGTCCATTGCTATTACCATCTCCCCCACCATTGCTTCCTCCACCATTAGCACCACCATTTACACCGCTGCTGTTACCAGCACCGGTGGTAGTTGTGGGACCGCTGCTGGGACCAAGGTTGGGTGTGTTGGAAGTAAGTAAGTCATCTTGCACAGGAGATTCAGCTTGCGACGAGTCACTTAAACTACGAGGTTCACTTTGATTGCTGGTTAGTCCGTAGGCGTCGACGTGATTGTTAGTACTCGTTGACTGTGCGTATCGGGGTACTATAAGACTATTCGACAAATGAGCGGGAATTTGCGGAGTTAAGCTGTTTCCGCTACTACCGCTACCACCAGTGTTGTTCGAGTTATTGGTAACGCCTCCTCCACCTGAGATTATATTTGTTTGCCCCATGTGGCTTGTGGCTTGTTGTGTTGCCCCAACCAGGCTGCTTAGGTGTTGGTCCAGGTCGGTAGCCGTTGAGTCCGGTAACACTATTAAAAAAAATCAGATAAGTAAATCCCATCATAAGACGTATTGAAAAATATTTCAAGCATGTCATGCAGCGTTCGGAAGTCGAGTCGATCGGACGTGTTTGACCTAGCTATCGTGGTTTAATAGAGAGTAGAAATGGGCACACACGTAACTGTGATAGTGTGAGTATATTAGTCGTCGTAGTGGCAAGCTATGCTCGCGATCGCAAATAAAAGAACAATGCGTGTCCAGTGATAGTAGTAGATGTACGTCTGTCGCGATACCTAACCGGAGCAAGAAAACCGGATTGAAAGAATCAAACCGCGAACGACCTTCATGCTCATCGTCGTCCAGCACGTACAGCTTAGTGGCGGAATATGAAGTAAGCACAAATGATCAAAATGAAATGCCTACTAAAGAGATGAACGTCGACGGGTTCCAACCTATGTTAAAAAAAACGTAGCGTGTGGAAGGTGCAGAAGATCTTTAAAAAGAAACCAAGGCCGATTCCTCCTTTGGTTTCCAACACAGGTACCGCCGAACAAAAAGCAAACGCTATTTCGCTCCGATTTGCAAGTGCTTTATCTCTTGGTGATCATATTGACAGTCCTACGGAATCGGAAGTAGGCAGTAGTATGGATCATCTACAAGAAATATTACGAACAGCTGTGGAGATGTCGCCTGTAACGGTGAGTGACAATGCCCTTGAAAGTGAAATGTACCCTTAAAGGGATAATAATTTTTAAGGCACCAGGGTTCGAGGGGCTTTTCAACATCGTGCTTAAACATCTCAAAGGCAAAGCTCTCACACTAGTAAATAACATTCTTACTAGATGCTAAAATATCCTACCAGCGGAGCAATTTGGATTCCAACATTGTCACTCCACCACTCACCAGCTGCTACGGTTTCACAATCCGCTACAGCATAACAAACGAGCGTCAAAATCCACAGCCATTGTTGTCCTCGGTGTTGAAAAGGCCTTCGACGATGTGTGACACAATGGCTTGCTGCATAAAATGATGTGGTTTGGGATCCCACTCCATCTCGTAAAGCTGATGCAGAGCTACATTAGTGGAAGATCGTATCAAGTCTTACTTGGTTCGACCAATTCGGTTCACCAAAGACATCCCGGCTGGCGTTCCGCAAGGCAGTATCTGCTGTATACATCGTATATAGCTGACCTGCCAAAGCTGCCAAGATCCTGTCAACTCTATTTATATGCTGACGACATTGCACTGACAGTTGAACGGAGGGGTTTACCACAACTTCGCAATACCACCCAGCGTTGCCTGGATACCATCCATAAGTGGATGACAACCTGGAAAGTTACACTCAATTAAGGGAAAAATTCAAGCCATGATTGCCCCACATAGGTAGAAAGAAAGACTGTTAAACCTTAGCATAACTATAAATATGGACGGTATCCCACTTACAAGGGAGAACGAACTTTAGTATATAACAGGTTGGCTGATAAGTCCCCGGTCTAACAAAGAAAAACACATTTTTTTTTGTCAAAATTCGTTTTTATTATTCAACATAGTTCCCTTCAAGAGCGATACAACGATTATAACGACCTTCCAATTTTTTTATACCATTTTGGTAGTACTCCTTCGGTTTTGCCTCAAAATGGGCCTCAGTTTCGGCGACCACCTCTTCATTGCAGCCAAATTTTTTCCCTGCGAGAATCTTTTTGAGGTCTGAGAACAAGAAAAAGTCGCTGGGGCCAGATCTGGAGAATACGGTGGGTGGGGAAGCAATTCGAAGCCCAATTCATGAATTTTTGCCATCGTTCTCAATGACTTGTGGCACGGTGCGTTGTCTTGGTGGAACAACACAACACAAAAGTTGCTTGACAAAAGACGCTCTGTCTCACAAACTAATTGACATACAGACGTCAAATTTTGACACGAATCATTTGAAGGTTGGTACTATATAAAAATAATATGCATTTAATACTAGCGGCGCCATCTATGTGTCAGACCGGGGACTTATCAGCCAACCTGTTATTTCGGCCAATTCGCGGGTCGGAATGATAGAAGTAGTAAAATCGTGTGAAAATTAAAACAAGTTTAGCGTCAGAAAGATCGTTGCTAGGACAATCAGTTTGCGGTTAGTGTGTTTCGGCCATCGTGAACGAGTTGGCGTCAGTGTTCGCCATCGCAATTTGAGGAGTGTCGTGGAACCTTTAAATGGCGAAAGCATCGAAAGAAGCAGAAAAAATGGTGCCGTGGATAAGAATTTACCAAGATCGATTGGCAGGCCTAGAGCAATTTGAAGAATTTATGGATAATTACGTGGATGCACAACGTTGTGAATTAAGTAGTCAGCTTTTGTCCTTGGAAGAGGCAAAAAAGACTTATGAAAGCGTGGGGGAAAAGTTGTTATTGGAGTATGATGAGTGTGATGAGGTACAGTTAAGAAGTGAGAGGAAGGAGTTTCAAAGAAACTATCACAAAGTGAAGGGTTTTCTGTTAGAAAAACAAGGACGAGATGAAAGTGTACGACCGATCGCGAACAGTACTATGACGAACACAATGTTTTCGAGTTCACAAGTGCGTTTACCGAAAATAGAGCTTCCTACGTTTAGTGGTGATAGTACGCAATGGATGAGCTTTAAGGATCGTTTCGAATCGATCCACGAGGTAGTGGAGTTGTCTGAGGTTATGAAACTGCAATATTTACTGACGTCGCTGAGAGGAGATGTAGCTCGACAATTTGAACATGTTCAACTTGTGGGGGAGAACTATTCGAGTACATGGAAGGCGCTTTTGAAGCGTTTCGATGATGAAAAGAAGCTGAAGCGCGAGTATTTTAAAGCGCTCATGGATCTTCAACCAATGGCAACAGCAACACCCGAAGAGTTGACTCGAACCGTTAATGAATCTCGACGGTTGGTGCGGCGAATGGAACGACTAGAGGAGCCAGTATCAAAATGGGCTACACCTTTAACAAGTCTGGTAAGATGCAAAATTAATCAAGATACGTTAATGGCATACGAAATCTTTGCAGCTGACACGGAAGAACATTTTGATGACCTGATGGAATTCTGTGCAAAGAGGATAAAGATTTTGAACAACACTGTTACCGATGGGACAAACAGAATATCTACAAAAGTAGCAAATGATCCCATTTCAAGTCGTGCAGAGAACAACGGGCAGAGAAAGAAGGGAATGAAACCGAACGCAACTTTAGTATGTGCGAGCCAAGCACACAAAGCCGTTACAAAATGTTGCATTGTATACCAGGGTGATCATCCAGTAGCAAGGTGTCCATCATTTGAGCGGCTCTCAGGATCAGAACGCCAGGAAGTAGTCAAACAGAATGCACTATACTTCAATTGCTTGACTAAAAATCATCGATCTATCTTCTGCCGTTCATCAACAAGATGTGAGAAGTGTAAGAGACGTCATCATATGCTATTATGTAATCGTATTGCCTTTCCAACCCCACCAAGTCGAGAAGAAACTATAAACGCTACAACGCATGTAAAAGCTGCCAAGGAGCAGATCGATTGAGGGTAAGAGTTCCCTGTGTAGATGTATCGAAGCCACCGACAAAAAGTCAAGTGATGGGAAGTATTGCCAAGATATACGATCCACTAGGTTTTGTGGACCTTATAAAGATGGTGGCAAAACTTTTTATGCAACGGTTGTGGACGTTGAAGGAGGCAGACGGGACAATGTGGCCATGGGACAAGGAGTTACCAGAAGTATTGCAGAAGCAATGGGCAACGTTTTGCAGCCACTTGGGAGAGTTGAATAACGTAAGTGTTCCACGATTTACCAATCCTACGATGAGCGACGATTTACAATACCACATTTTCTGTGATTCGTCGGAGAAGGGATATAGGGCATGTGCGTATTTGAGGTGCAAGACAGAAGAAGTATGTGTGGCTAATCTGCTTGTATCTAAGTCCAAGGTGGCACCTTTCGCGAAACGAATTACAATTGCAAGACTGGAGCTTTGTGCAGCATTGTTGGCGAGCAACTTGTACAATTTTATTAGGAAAGCAAGATTGCCGGAAGCACCATGCTATCTGTGGACGGATTCGATGACCACATGGTATTGAATCACCTCACCTCATCAAGGTTGGAAAACGTTTGTGGCAAATAGGACGGCCAAAATCCAGTCTTTTACTAATGGATGCCAGTGGAGGCATGTCCCAGGCATGAAAAATCCGGCAGATTTGGTATCGAGAGGATGTCAGCCAACAGCCTTAGTGGAGTGCCAGCTATGGTGGTCGGGGCCATCGTGGTTAGTAAAAAATGAAGATGAGTGGCCAAGATCAGCATCTACTAAACCAGCAGAGGCGACAGGAGAAGAGAGGACAACAGCTGCATTGGTATCAACTGAAGTTCAGAGTGGTTGGGATGAACTCTTTTCTAAATATTCTACATAGAGTAAACTCCGTCGAGTTGTGGGATACTGTGTACGGTTTTTAGACAACATAAGGAGAGGCTCCAAAACAAAGAGGACAGAGCTGGTGATTGAACGTCTCACTAGCGAGGAAATACAAAGGTCAGAAAAGATGCTGTGTAGAATGGCACAAATGGATGGATTTGCCCAAGAGATGAAGGAGTTGAAGGCCGGAAGGGGAGTGGCCCGTTCCTCAGCAGTACGAGTATGTGATCCATGGATTGATGAGGAAGGTCTGATGCGCGTGAATGGCAGACTACGGCATGCGGAAGCAAGCCATTCGATGAAGTACCCGATAATCATTCCGAAAGGACATATGTTGGCAAAATTTCTGGCATATTATTGCCACATAGAATATCACCATGCAGGCCCACAAATGATGCTATCTACATTGCGTCAGGAATTTTGGATCATCGGTGCAAGGTCAGTGACACGCGCAGTGCACCTGGAATTGGTGTCCGACATAAGCACACCAGCGTTTCTGGCAGCATTACGGAGATTTATCGCTAGAAGAGAAACGGTAACGAAAATTCATTCTGACAATGGTACCAATTTCAAGGGAGCAGCGAATGAGTTGAACAAGTTGTATGAGCTATTCAACTCTACTGATCATCAGCAAGGTATTTGGGCCTGGACAGCTGAACAGTAAATCAGATGGAAGTTTATCCCGCCTCGCGCGCCACACTTTGGAGGCTTGTGGGAAGCAGCAGTGAAATCAATGAAGCGTCATTTACTGCGTGTGTTGGGCACATCATCGGTATCACACGAAGACATGGTGACACTATTGACCGAGATTGAGTCTTGTTTGAATTCCCGTCCGATTTCACCATTGTCGGACAGTCCAAATGATTACGAAGTACAAACGCCAGGTCATTTTCTCACAGGTTCAAATATGCAACATTTAGCGGAAGTAGACTTAAAAAACATCCCAGAGAACCGCTTGAGCCATTGGAGACACGTTCAACATTGAATACAGCATTTTCGGAAGCGTTCCCAAGTAACATTTTAAGTTTTATCATAGTTCTAACAATGTTGTTATCATCATGGCATTAAGTATTCAATTAATAGGTGTTTTTCTTGTATGTCCACAGAAAACCAATAAAGCTCCAATAAGCTAATAAAGCTCTTTTAAGCCTAAAAGGGCCAATCTACAGAACTCTATTAAAACCATTCGTTGCGACCTTCTCTAGACTTTAAGATCTTGTACCTTGAAAATTTAATTCAATCTCCAAGTACATGTTACGACTAAGATAATCATATTTTAAGAAGATTCGATGATCTTTAGAAAGTCTTTAAAACACATAAAAAATGAAATCGTAGGATAAAAATCATAACCCGTACCACTATGAAATTGTTATTCTTGGAAGATTTCAGTGGCAATAAAAATACAACCATAACATTATCTGCCTGTGAATCGTGATAGCCAACAAATGAAATAGTCATATTTTTATGTTAAGCAATATGACATTGCCGAAGGGCAAATTTAAATGCCAAGAAAGTTTTACTGATGAAACATTACATTGTATTTCGAATTTTGACGAAGCGCCGACATAATAATACACTTAATAAATAGAGAAATAACAAAAAAAAAATTAATTAAAAATAACTGTCGAGTGTTATGCTATTTTCAAAAAGAAAAAAAACCTTTGACTTTAATCCCATATTGTTGCATAGTATAAAGTAATATCAAGTTAAAAAGGTCATGTATTATTAAAGATTTAATTATAAGCATGAAATCAAACACTTGCATACACAGAAATTCAATATGGCATACACATTTATGTACCAATAAATGTCAATTTCATTACAAAATGGTTTCCATTGCATCAAGACACTTATATCTTGATTGACGACTCTTTCACACACATTTTGATTTAATATGTATGGCAACAAACAATGTTTAGACTTAAAACTCTTAGTTTACCTATTCATGTGCTCTGTTAAGCAAGGTTATTAGACTCTTTACAGGTTGTGACAAAAGCCTGTTTTGGCCGATTTCCAATAAAAAAATGAATGAAAAAATTTTGACAGACAAATTGGAATGGTTTGTTTACAATTCGACTGGTTGCAACTGGATTGCAATCGTGCAATAGATGTTTTAGGTTGAATTGTTAAATTATTGTAAATCTAATTTAAATTATGTACTTTCTATTGGACTTGTGTCGAGTGTGGAAATTTGATTCATATTTTAGTGAAATGAAAAAGAAATAATTTTATTTTTTTATTTCTCAAAGAGTTTCATCTCGCGAGTTACCTTTCCGTCCAAGAACAGTCCTGTGATCTAGTGATGGGCGTTTCGGAGCGCACCAACCCGTTAGTCTGGAGCCGGCTCCGACTTTTTCCCGAAGCCGGCTTCACACCAACGGCTCCGGAGCCAGCTCCGCTCCGACGACTCCGGAGCCGGCTCCGCTCCAACGGCTCTGCACCAATGGCTCTGCAGCCGGCTCCGGACTAACAGCTCTGCATTCATGGTTCCGTTCCAACGGCTGCGGAGCCGGCTTCGGGCCCACTGTTCTGGAGCCGGCGACGAATCAACGGTTCTGGACCAACGCCTCCGGACTAACGGTTCAATAGAGCATTGTACGATAGCGTAATAAAAAAAAAAGAATATATCTTCTCGTGGAAGCTAACTCACGATGTGATTGCAGTATTGACATGTATGACGTTGTGTAGCATTCGTTGGTCTCGCCTTTCGTAACTATATTCGAAACTCATCGATTTTTTTGATAAATTATTTAAGCATGACCTTCTCCGCTATTTACGGATTTCCTCGATTGAAACTTTATTGAAAAAGTTTGTTTGGTCCCTTGTGTTAAATCCAGCTCCGGAGCCGTTGGAGCTGAGCCGGCTCCGGAGCCGTTGGTGCAGAGCCGGCTCCGGAACCGGCTTTGGAGCCGTGGGTGCGGAGCCGGCTCCAAAATTATCTGGAGCCGGTCGGAGCCGCCTCCAAAATTATCTGGAGCCGGTCGGAGCCGGCTCCGACTTTGGAGTAAATTACCGTTCCTTCTTAAAAGCAACTGCTATTCGTGATGGTTGAGGAGCCGTTTTTTCTGACTGTTACTCTGTATACTGCTCTGTTAGTCTGTGGCTGTTACGCCACCACGCGGAAAAGCATACTAGCGTCATATACCACATATACTAGTATCTCCTCCCTCCTAACAGCAAAGCATGATGTACCCAGAACATAAATAACCAGCAACAGCGACTTTAGGGTCCAACAGGTCTGACACGCAGACTGGATGCAAGTGACCACTTCATATTTCATCTCAGCCCACTACAGTATAAACTGTTACAACGAGTTTTTCGTACCGTATAACCGTATAACTAGCATATTCAAATGCTCTACAAGTACCTTTCTTCACGAGGAAAATCTCGCATTACGATCCCAGGTGTGTCGTATGATAATATTTTTCATTTTTGATAGAGGCAGATAAACCCTATCCACATTATTTCATTTTTCCTACAAATTATATGATAAAGAGTAGAAGAAAGAGATGAATATGAGGGTCACCGAGTAAAGCACTTGTGAAGGGAGAGTAGTGGTTGAGCTGGGAAGTAAATGTTGAACGGTCCTGTTGTAACAATTATAATTAGGAAATAAACCATAAGTATATTTGTGCTTATGCATAGTGGTTATTTAAGTTATTGTCCGCGGTTCCATGTCGGTTCGTTGCAGTCGTCGTGTTCGAGACGAGATCGTCTATGCTGCCACTGTTGCCGTTCCAGTTCAAAGAAAACAAATGTTCATTCCATTCTGGCTGCAGCCTTATTCCTGTGGGGGTCGATGATTCATGTCACCTTGGGTGTAGCTTAAGCAGTGTTTTAGTAAGGACGAGACCATGCCACACAAGCTTCTACTTTATCATCATCTCAGCACCGCAATTTCGAAGGAGGGATTCGCATCATCCCCGCTGCCGCAAGTTCGTCAGCGCCGTCGCGGTTAGCTCGGGTCAAGTGCAATAGCGGAACGAAAGTGATGCCGGTAGCATTTTTTTTGCACCACATCATCACAGGTTCCCTGACCAACATCGTCAAAAGGGTGTCATCACATCGATACTCTTTCACTGAATTATTCCGTGTCCGTTCCACTCCGAATAAAGGACGAGCTGTTATGCGCGAAGCAACATGGGATCTGGCCACTTCCCACACGAGGGGCAGCATCTGGAATAACCCAGTTTGGACACTGCTGCTGCTGGGCGGCATGAACCCTCGTCCACTGAAGCTGGGACTGCAATATCAAACCTGTAGAACAATTGAAACTGATGAGACAATCCGACGTTATCCAGGGCATGTAAGCAAAACTGACTCAGCATTAACCAATCCAACATAGAAGTCATATTCTATAAATGATATAACGAGCTAGCATTAAGAAAAAATGTAGCACTAATTTCGTCTTCTGTAAACTTATTTATGTTGTTCATGCCAAGCAACAGCTGGCCGGCATCTATTTTGACAGACAAATTGTAAACAAGGTATCCATAATGGTGACCCTCTAAAACGCTCTGTCGTAACCTGTATGGAGTTTAATAACCTTGCTGTTAAGCATAAATGACTGTACAGCACTGTACGCGATGACATGTGAAACATGTTAACCTGTATGGCAGCACTGGCGCAAGCTATTGTGTCTTAGGAAGCTTAATCGTGTCAAGTGTCAAACTTGTAGACAAAAGCGTCTGTCGTTGTAGTGCTCCCGAAAGAATTGGAAATTCAGTGTTGCAATTAAACAAACTTGTCCAAAATAGGCCTGAATTCGTCTTTCGAGCTCTTATAAAGTGGGAGTCCAACAATGTTTATATTTAGCGATATACTGTCCAGCTGATGAATTGCTGGGAACGCCTGCTCAAGGCACGCTCCAACTCCATTATGCCAATATTTACCATCACCTATCGTGTCTTTTTCTACATTTCGATCAGTTTTTAGAAAAGTCCGTGGATCTTACGGAAAAAACTCCCGGTATCCTTTTGTCAAGTAAACCCATAAGCGACTTCAGGACATTTTTTATTATGTTGAAACCGGACCTGCTTTGAAGATCGTTGTACAGTTGTTCATCATCATTAATAGAGTTTTGAACGGGAGTTACACTTGGGCGATGAATTTCATCATTTACAGCTGGGAAAAACTTTTGTTGTTGTCCCAATTGTAGAGATTGTGTGGATTCCCGAGGCGGTGGTTTGATGTTTCCCCGGTACCAAAATCCATGCGACTTTTCGCTAACGGATTGATTAAATGGCGCCCGATTAGACGATCCGATACAAGCACTTTTCAGGCTTAACGGATTGAGCGAGATACACCGTCGCGGCGACACGATACATGTTGCATACATGTGTACTACATTTTAAGAGCCCCCCTCGCTTTCTTTCGGATTGCAATGAGTTCAGACACACTTAAATCTTCGTTTAACAGATTTTATATTCGTTTTTTATTTTTCACTTTCTTTTCTGAAGTAAATTCTTTCATACACACATCCTCCCCCAGGTATTTTTCAAAGATTTTTCGACGAAACTAAAAAAAAAAATAACGCACACAACTAGATCCGCGAGAGAGTGCGTATCGGCAAAGAAAAAAAAACACATACACACACCTCCACCTCCCCTTGGTGTTTTTCGCAAAGTGATCCCGTAGAACGTGAACGCAAAAACACACACACAAAGCACGCAGGCAAGTACACACACACCCCACTCCTCCCCCACCTCGTGTTTTCGCAAGGTGATTCCGTAGGAGATCGCGAAACAGCAAAAAACACGCACACAGCCACGCACGCATGCAAGCACACATACACAGCCACGCACGCATGCAAGCACACATACACACACATACACAGCCACGCACGCATGCAAGCACACATACACACACACATACACAGCCATGCACGCATGCAAGCACACATACACAGCGCACGCACGCACGAACGCACGAGGGAGCGTAAAGGTTCTATACGTTGCCGGTCTCCCCCTCCCGTGTTCTCGTTCTCCGACAAGGCTGATGTGTGCACGTTTATGCTTGTACCTTTGCCGTCCTGTCAGCTGGAGGATGAGTTCAGCGCTGTTGAAAAAATGAAAGTTAAGAATAAGATTAATCACTCTTTTTTCGTACGCTTTGTGTGTTATCATAACTTACCTTATTGCAAACAAAATCCGGAATGAAGCTCCTCGTTTAGAATATTCCGCATTCGATCACATCCTCGGCGATGCTCGACGCCATCAGTGGATGAAAGCAGGAATAGAAACAAAGAAAAGCATCAGTCACCATCAGCATCATCTTACTCTCACACTTTTACATCGGTTGATGATTCTTACCTTTTCAATTTCACCAAAACAAACAGCGATGGGACCAAATCCAGAACACCAAAATCACACACGACTTCTGGAGCAAACTGACACATCCTCCCCTCCAATTGTTTGCCGCAGACTGACGTGTGTGTGAGCAGCAATGTTCTTGATGCGGTGAGCAACGGTAAAGCACACACAAGAAGAAGCGAGACGGCTATACGAGTAGCGACTTACGCCGCCGCACAGACAGCGCGCGTCATAATTTTATGCGCGAAAATCTAAAAATTTAAGTTATTCATGACAAATTGTATCGACATTTTCATACTCTGACGAACTTTTACGAAAGATATGTAAAAACTTAATGTAGTGCATTTAAATTTAGAGCAATATCATTAGCAGAACATAACATTTTGATATTTGTTTGTAAATTCAGATCCTAAGAGCTACTACTTATTTGAACAATAAGTGTAGAAACACAAATTTTGTCTGAGTCCAGAACAGCAACAGGGAAGATGTCGTACCCTGAGTGTGGAGATGTGTGTGTGTATGTGGTGAACGTTGCCGCGACAAGCGTGCTTTAGGATACATCGCGTGTAGGAGGGGGTAAAATCGTTTGGCTCATTGAAAATACAGGCAAAGTTGGCGCGAAGCAAACGCAACACTGTGGATTGTATGGAAAATGTTGCGCGTTCAATCCGATTGTCATGCGATTGTCCTGGGGGAATGCGTGTAGGAGGGGG
Organism: Anopheles gambiae; assembly: GCF_943734735.2. Taxonomy (NCBI): domain Eukaryota; kingdom Metazoa; phylum Arthropoda; class Insecta; order Diptera; family Culicidae; genus Anopheles; species Anopheles gambiae. The sequence goes on along the minus strand of NC_064600.1, from coordinate 24,788,091 downwards.
TAAAATCGCTTGGCTCATTTAGCGCGTGGCTACGGAGCTGAAAAAATGTTGAAAATTTTTTCAACTTTGTCAAAATTGCTTGTCAACTGCAAAAAAGAGCTTTTCTCGTGGCCGCACCAAAAACATACACAAGAGCGACAAAAAGCTCCAACATCTAGATATCATCTATATTTTGTTTAAGAAGCACGAAATAGGTGCATAAATCAATTAGAATCATGCATTTTAGCATTATTATCATAACAATGGGTCACAACTGCGCCAAATAGCTGTTTGTTTACGCTTTTTCACGAACGTCAAATTTTGTCAACTTTTTTCAACTTCTTTTCCTGGCTGCTCCAGGTCACAAAATTTTGACAAAAGCTCAAAAAAGTGACAAAAGCTCACATTTTGAAAAATTTGTCAGCATTTTGTCACTCCCGTGGCCTTTCGCTTATTGAAAATACAGGCAAAGTTGACGCGAACAAAACGCAACACTGCGGATTGTATGGAAAATGTTGCGCGTTCAATCCGATTGTCATGCGATTGTCCTGGGGGCAGGCAAACCCCGGTACCATTATCCATGCGATTTCGGTCTCATCGGGCTCTATCTGGGCGCCCATTAAAATAATCCCTTAGAAGCTCCAATCGGGCTGAAAGCGAGAAACGTCGCGGCGGCACGATACATGTTGCATGCATGTGTACTACATTTTATTACCCCCCTCACTTTGTTTCGGATTGCAATGAGTTCAGACTCAGTTTTAACTTCGTTTAACATATTTTCTTTTATTTTTCACACACACACCCTCCCCTCTGGTATTTTTTAAAGATTTTTTTCTTATTGAAAAACCAAAAAAAAAAACAATCGATCACATGAGACCCGCGGGAGAGTGCAAAATGGCAAAGAAAAAAAAACAACACACAAATCTCCTCCTCCCCATGGTGTTTTTCGCAAGGTGATCCCGTAGGAGAACGCGAACGCAAAAACACACACACACAGCCACGCACGCACCCAGGCAAGCACACACTCACACCCAACCCTCCCCCTCGTGTGTTTTCGCAAGGTGATCCCGTAGGAGAACGCGAACGCAAAAACACACACACACAGCCACGAACGCACCCAGGCAAGTACACACTCACACCCAACCCCTCCCCCTCGTGTGTTTTCGCAAGGTGATTCCGTAGGAAATCGCGAAACAGCAAAAACCACACACACAATCACGCACGCATGCAAGCACACACACACACACACACACACACACACACACACACACACACACACACACACACACACACACACACACACACACACACACACACACACACACACACACACACACACACACACACACACACACACACACACACACACACACACACACACACACACACACCTACCCCTCTCTTGGTGTTTTTCGCAAGGTGATCCCGTAGGATCTCGTTATGCGAGGCGGCAAAAACACACACAGCCACGCACGCAGGCATGAACACACATACACACACATAGACGCACGAGCGCACGCACGCACGAACGCACGAGGGAGCGTAAATGAAGATGCTCTATACGTTGCCGATCTCCCCCTCCCGTGTTCTCGTTCTCCGACAAGGCTGATGTGTGCCCGTTTGTGCGTGTACCTTTGCCGTCCCTCCTCTCCTTCCTCATCCGTTGACCGTTCGTTGTAAGCTGGAGGAGGAGTTCAGCGCTGTTGAAGAAATTAAAGTTAAGAATAAGATTAATCACTCTTTTTTTGTATGCTTTGTGTGTTATCATAACTTACCTTATTGCAAACAAAATCCGGAATGAAGCTCCTCGTTTAGAATATTCCGCATTCGATCACATCCTCGGCAATGCTCGACGCCATCAGTGGATGAAAGCAGGAAAAGAAACAAAAAAAAAGCATCAGTCACCATCATCTTACTATCACACTTTACCATCGGTTGATGATTCTTACCTTTTCAATTTCACCAAAACAAACAGCGATGGAACCAAATCCAGAACACCAAAATCACACACGATTTCTGGAGCAAACCGACACATCCTCCCCCTCCAATTGTTTGCCGCAGATCGACGTGTGTGTGAGCAGCAATGTTCTTGATGCGGTGAGCAACGGTAAAGCACACACAAGAAGAAGCGAGACGGCTATACGAGTAGCGACTTACGCCGCCGCACAGACAGCGCGCGTCATAATTTTATGCGCGAAAATCTTAAAATTTAAGTTATTCATGACAAATTGTATCGACATTTTCAAACTCTGACGAACTTTTACGAAAGATATGTAAAAACTTAATGTAGTGCATTTAAATTTAGAGCAATATCATTAGCAGAACATAACATTTTGATATTTGTTTGTAAATTCAGATCCTAAGAGCTACTACTTATTTGAACAATAAGTGTAGAAACACAAATTTTGTCTGAGTCCAGAACAGCAACAGGGAAGATGTCGTACCCTGAGTGTGGAGATGTGTGTGTGTATGTGGTGAACGTTGCCGCGATAAGCGTGCTTTAGGATACATCGCGTGTAGGAGGGGGTAAAATCGTTTGGCTCATTGAAAATACAGGCAAAGTTGGCGCGAAGAAAACGCAACACTGCGGATTGTATGGAAAATGTTGCGCGTTCAATCCGATTGCCATGCGATTGTCCTGGGGGAAGTTGGCGTGAATCAAACGCAACACTGCGGATTGTATGGAAAATGTTGCGCGTTCAATCCGATTGCCGTGCGATTGTCCTGGGGGTTGTTGTTGGTTCAACTGCATTTTGAAATGGCTGATTTACTGCTCGTAATGTTTCCACTACTCTTATAGGATGTGTTTGCACAATTTTGAGATAGTTTTTAGCTACATTTCGCCTAAAACTTCCACTCGATTTTATTCTGCTCAATTTGTCATACATGATAGCTACTTTTGTTGGTACAAAAATATGACAACTAGCAACTATTCTTCCAACATTCTTTTTATAATCCTGACGTGTCGGTTTTAAGAGATTATAGTATTAACAAGCGTAATATTAGACAGGATGGTCTTATTGCTTTGAGTTTTAAATAGATCTTAAATTAACGGTTTTTAAAAGCTCTTTACAGCACATCTACAGTGCGATTAAAATAACCCAAAAAAACAACAATTTTGGTTTTAATAGGTGGTTTTGTAGGTGTTTTAAAATGTTTTAAAGATGCTCGTATTTCAAAGACTGCTTAGCAAGTAAAAAATATGCATTACGACATTTATTTCTTAGGCCAATCATGATAAAACTTTGATAAGGCATGTTTAAGTCTAAAAAGCGTAGGAAATGTTCCTTGGGTTGGCATGTGGAATATCTTCAACAGCTGCAGACTAGACCCAAATGGAGAGACCCAGTACGACTGATCTGCCCTGGAATGATGGTAATCGTACGAGGAGATAATGTGCCACCGCCAGTGCTGTAAAATGTCATGAGTATCACGAGATTTTCACCAACGAAAACAATTAACATATCCGTGGTAGCTTGATGCTCATTGCTGATAGTCAATAAAAGTGCGCCATTACATGCTGAACACGACATGTGAATTCTTGAGTCCAACACGATACTCTGACTGACAAGCTTAGCTTAATGCCGGCGCAAGCATTATCATGATTTTTTTTCTGGCTGTGAACAGTGCTGCCAAATGCCACTGTTTCAATCATCAACACTCATGACTGAAACGAAGCTCATATAAGATCACGTACACAACTGAAATGATCAGTGACTATACTCAAACAGTTGGAAAATCAATCACATGCTTGGTGACATTTAGTTTAGCACCCAACTTTTGATCACTCACTTGGTCACGACATTGTTGTCGGCGATAATCGCGACATTCTTGGAATATACTTGGCGCGTAGGCTCTAGCAACAAAATGAGCACGCTTTCTCTCTCTATCTGTTTTGATTATCTGTCGGGTCAAACAGAGCGAGAAAACATGCTCATTTTGTTTCTTGGAACCACTCGCACGCAATGCATATCGCGATGATCACCGACTGCAAATGTCGCGACCAAGTGATTGAACACGAGCTGGTTGCACACAATGTCACCAAGCATGCGATGGTCGCACCAACTGTTTGAGGCTCGCCTCTGATCTTCGCAGTAGAGCTCGTGACGCTGAGATGATTTTGTTTCAGCCAGAATTTGTCATGACTATGTCAGTGACATTTTGCAAAATTGATCACAGCAAAAAAAAGTCGTGATATAGTGACTGACCAAGCGATGGTCGCAAACATGTCATGAGCATGTATTACTCACACCAATCGTTCTGAGTATCACCTCTGATTATCACAATTGAGTACGTGACGCTGATATGAATTTTGCTTCAGTCAGATTTTTTTATGACATTGATAGTGACATTTTGCAGCACTGGCCACCACTAAAATGGCTATTAGCGAGAATAATCGATGTACACCCAGGACCAGACGGCACCGTAAGAGTAGTCACGTTACGTACACCACAAGCAAAAGAACTAAAGAGGCCAGTTAGTAGAGTTTGCGTACTACTATGAACTGAGGCGAAAATCTCGTGCGACAGTTTTTTTTGTCGAGTTAAACATTTGGTTAGTTTTTGTCGAGTTATTTTTTTTTTGCACATAATCTACGAAAGTGAGAAGCATATCTATTATTATTATTATTATTATTATTATTATTTATTTAATCTTCAACGGGCCGTATGGCCTAATTAAGATGTAACAGTTCAATAAAAAAAAAACATAGCAAAAACAAGATTTGCATCGCAATTTACTGCGGCCACGGCAAAAGCCGGAGACGTTCCTTGAAGCACTGAGTTGAGATGTCGAAGTCGAAGCAATCCGAGACAGTGTTGAAGACAGCCGACATGCGGAACATAGGGTCAGGCCGACCAGCACTGGAACGGGGTTGAGCGAGCCGTAGAGTTTCTCTAGACCTAACCCGTCCGGCAAAATGATTGTATTTTTTGAGTGATTTCCACGCAAACAATGAGACCCCAAATTTTGAGTGATTCAGGCCGAGGGGTATGAGGAAGCTTGAGGAAGCAAGGAGAAACGCGCGGCGATGAGAGTTCGCATTCTGTTTTACACGCGCGCTTCACTAACAGCAATACAAATATCGTGCTTTGACGAGCCGTCTGTGTATGTGTGTGTCTTCTTTCATCGAGCTCAACAGCTTGGAGCTGCTCGTCACATCGTGTTGTCTCGCTTACACTACAGCATCGAACCATCGCTCCGTATGTACCCCCTCCTACGCGTACAAAACCACCAGTACAGCGCAACGCTTTGTCGGAGATGGTTGTGCGCGTTTTTTCTAAGTCCCGCGCGCAGTATTTGTGCGTTGATGCGTGAAGTGAACAGTGTGTACAGACGCACATGCAGTGCGTGCATCGACAGGTAAGAATTTGCTGAACAGAGGCAACGCAGATTGTCGACAAGTATCCCGCAGCCTGGCTCGACCCGGTACTTTACAGTATGACGCCATTCGTGAGTATGAACGATTCTAAATGTGTTGTGAAAGTGTAATTTATGTTTCAATAAAATGTTTATGTAACCAAAAATGACCATGTTTGTTGTTAGAATAAGTGCGTATTTGCGATCGTGTCTATGCATGAAAGAAAACGAGAAACGAAAGAAACAAATATCTTTGGATGTGTTGGTAGCATGATTAGAAAGAACACAACACATTGAGAACTGCAGAGCGCACCGTGCGTTAGGGCTCGCGCGGGGGTGGGAAGGGGGAGGGCTCGCGCGAGGGTGTAACTTATTCCTCCAAGAGTAACTTCTAACGGGGGACGGTACTCAAATCCTTCATACTCACGTATGGCGTCATACTATAAAGTACCGGGTCGAACCAGGCTGCGGGATACTTGTCGACAATCTGCGTTGCCTCTGTTCAGCAAATTCTTACCTGTCGATGCACGCACTGCATGTGCGTCTGTACACACTGTTCATTGCACACTTTACCAAAATACACCGACGCACGAGACTTAGACGAAATGCGCACCAACGCACAAATACTGCGCGCGGGACTTAGAACGAAACGCGTACAACCATCTCCGACAAAGCGTCGCGCTGTACTGGTGGTTTTGTACGCGTAGGAGGGGGGACATACGGAGCGATGGTTCGACGCTGTAGTGTAAGCGAGACAACACGATGTGACGAGCAGCTCTAAGTTGAGCTCGCTGAAAGAAGACACACACACATTCACAGACGGCTCGTCAAAGCACGGTATTTGTATTAGTGTTAGTGATGCCTGCGTGTAAAACAGAATGCGAACTCTCACCGCAGCGCGTTTCTCCTTGCTTCCTCAAGCTTCCTCATACCCCTCGGCCTGAATCACTCAAAATTTGGGGTCTCATTGTTTGCGTGGAAGTGTTCGGGATGGTGCATACCCACCGGGCACCAGCACTCAGAGATCCCTTGAATACGCGCTTGAAAAAGAACTTGAGTTGGCGAAATTATTCAAGTGATCCGTCGGGTCCCGAAGCCGAAGCAAACCCGAAGCCGAAGCATAACCCGAACGGGGGTCTGCACGAACCTTCGTTTAATTAGTCCCCTCCCCCTTTTTGCCAGGATTTCTTTCCGAAATGATACAGTGCACACCATCATACTATCGTAATTCGATTTATTGAATATCGAACCAACATAGAATACAAAAAAAAACACAACACTTGCACAACAATCACTGCACTTAATTCTAAATCAACGCACATAATTTAAAAAAAAAACACTTTTTACACTCGCACAGTGAAAAAAAAAAGAAATTCAGCACAGCACTTTCTGCTCCTCATCGCTGTTGCTCCTGGTTTTTCTCGCTGCACTGTACGGGCCACTGCTCCAACACTACGACACAGCCACAGGTTTTTGATGTCTCCGTTCGCCGTGAAACACACATGAAATGGAAGAAAAATGATATTAATTAGAAGGGGGGATGTTGGTTGATAATTTTAATCACTTTTACTTACCTCAAATTAAACAAAACTCCATTTTCACGGGGTTTATCCGCCAAGCGCTGAAACACCACACGAGCACCAACGTCACTGGACTGAAAGTAAAGCCTACTGCGTGAATGTGTGTATGTGCTTCTGCCAAGCCAACCGCGCCGTACTGCGTGTGTAGCCAAGTACGTGTGTGTGTATATTTGCACCACTGGACACAGAACACAAACCTCACCGCACAGCAGAGCGTGTGTCGCCAAGTGTGTGCATGTGTGTATTTGCACCACTGAATTCTGAACGTCCACCGCACCGCACCACACAGCGTGTATCGCCAAGTGCGTGGCTGTGTGTAGTATCACCGTGGACTGCAGAAAACTACCTGCACTAGAACAGAGCGCTGGTGTGGCCAAATGTGTGCATGTGTGTACTTGCTCCACTGAAAGCCGGTATCGCACCAGATTTCGGGTGTCGCCTTGTGCGTGCGTGTGTGTTATTCTCACAGCACACTCGTTCATCATTTTTTCGTTCTTTCGCTTGAGCCACTCGATTTCGTTCTTCGCTGATTTTGGCAGCGCACGAGGGGGTTTCGGCTTCAACTTCCAACAACAACAACCACACGAGGAGGCTCGGGGACACTCATCAGGGGAAAATCGCTCAAATTAGAGCGAGAGACAGATAGAAAAAATGAAAGGTCAATATAAAATCTTCGGCTTTTGACCGTTGGGTAGATATCGACTCGATGCAACAAAGGCGATGAGTCGATAGAGCCATTTAGCAATCCAGCGATGAAAGAGCACTGTGTATTGCGTCTTCTAACCGAAAGAGGTTCAAGGCCTAGAAGACGGCACCGCGCAGCATACGGAGGAAGATTATTGCGATCCTGCCAGGGAAGTAGGCGTAGGGCATATCGCGTGAGCTTACGTTGAATCGCCTCAAGTCGAGCAATTGAAGAAGCGGTAGTTGGGCTCCAGACTACGCACGAATATTCCAGAACCGAACGAACGATACAGTTAGAGACAGCTTTGATGCACATGGGGTTGCGGAATTAATTAGTTGTCCGGATAACCACGCCAAGTAATTGATTTCCTCTGGCTATAACGTCATCGATATGCTGTTTAAAGTTCAAACTAGAGTCAAGCAGAACGCCCAGGTCTTTGGCATGATTTTGTCGATTAACTGTAGTGCCGTCCATGAAGTAGGTCTCAGTGAATGGGCTCCTGCATCGACTAAAAGACACACAGTAGCATTTCTCGATGCAGATAGTCAGTCCGTTACGCTTGCACCACGAACAGAAACTTTCGATGCAGTCTTGCAGGAATGTACAATCACCTGTGTTGTGAATAGGCGCAAAAAATTTTGCGTCGTCGGCAAACAGACTGATACTGTCGGGAGGTAAAGCGAGGGTAACATCGTTGATGAACAATATGAAGAGAAGCGGGCCAATATTGCTTCCTTGTATTATAAAATAATATAAATTAATATTATAAAATATTATCTATTGTATTATATGAAGTATTATGAATTATGAAGCATGTATTGATCCTAGAAGTGAAGTACTTAAGGGATTGAATTATGTTGACGTGAATTGTAAAATTTTCAATTTTGGTGGTCGGGAAATGTTAGCGCCTAGATGTATGCAGAAAAGTTAATTGCATATGTTGGATGTAATCGGTGAATAGTGCACCGACCGCTATAGACGCACATCGATCATCCTCGCTGGATGCTATGACAGCGAGATCAATAGGACAGGTGTACGCGTCAGACCGATAGCGAGGACAATGTATGTGTGCGTTAGACGAAAAAAAAGCGAAGCACGCGGTTTAGGCAAAGAGCAATTGTGAATTATAAAGATTAAATAAAAGTGAACTAAATTGAAATATTATCAAACATTTATGGTCCTTCGAACCGGATAAGGTGCAATAAGTGATAAATTACAACAAAAAGTAAATATAAGCGCGTAATATGGAGCGTTTATTGATTAAACGATCACTGATAGATGCACGAGTTCAGCTGCTCAAGACAACGGTCGAGGAAGTGGTGGCGAGCGAATACGACAGTGTAAGCGTTGCTGTGTGCTTGAAGAGAGTCAACGACCTGTCCACGCAGTATGTGGAATTGCAAGAAGCGATTGTAGATGAGTACGAAAACGAGCAGCATCGAAAGGATATTGTGGATCATCAAATTACATTCGATGAAACTACATCAAATATGCGAACCGCTTTACTAAAAATTGATAATCGTTTTAGGGAAGCTGCTGAAGAAAAAACGTCGGAACAAAATGAAGGCAACGAACAAAATGGTGCGGGCGCCATCAAATTGTTAGCTGAGCAGCAAACAGAATTGTTAAGATTGCTGTCGTGTTCATTTAATCCACATGCCGAAGCAACTTCGGTAGCAGATACAACCCCAAGAATCGATGTAAGACTGCCGCGGATGAATTTACCCACGTTCGATGGTGATATACTCAAATGGGTATCCTTTTATGATTTGTTCGAAACTGCTATTCATCAAAACGCATCGCTACACAATGCACAAAGATTGTACTTCTTGAAGACAAATTTAACCGGCGAAGCAGCTGCTTTAATTTCGCACTTAAAGATCGAAGACGGCAATTATGAGCCAGCTCTAGAGAAACTAAAGCAGAGGTACGAAAAACCTTTAGAGGCAGCTGTGAAACATATCGATCGATTCATGAAGCAACCGGCAATTATTAAACCATCAGCAAGCGGCTTACGATCATTGCATGATATTTCCGACGAAGTGCTACGAGCACTGGCAGCTATGAAGCAAGAAGGACGGGATATTTGGCTGATACATATTCTTATAGAGAAGCTAGATCCTGAAACAAAGCAGCTGTGGTGTCTTAAGCAAGCCGAAGAAGGTGATAATGTGATGAAGTTGGACATATTTCTGAAGTTTATCGATGATCAAAGCTCAGCGTTGTTTATGACAAAACCAGTTCCAGAAAGACCAGTAGTAGCAAGATATGAGAGACGTGAAGCATCTAAAGCATTGACAGTTGGCGTTGTTGAGAACTCAGTTAAAGTTTGTGGCATTTGTCAAGGCACACATAATACGTCAAATTGCACTAATTTCAAATTGATGAGCGTAATAGAAAGATTAGGTGCGGTTAAATCGTTGGGAGTGTGTTTCAACTGCTTACAAAAGGGGCACAGACTACCACAATGCAAGGCAGTGCAAAATTGTCACCTATGTCACAAATGCCACCACACATTTTTGCACATAACAGATCTAAGAAAACAGCCATTTGATAGAACGATTGAACGACCCAATTGCTTAGTCGTGTCCCAAGAAAAGGAACAGAGACAAGATAATGTTATAAAAGAAGGAATTAGTAGAAAGGAAGAACATGTACAAACAATTCTTAGTGCGAGCACTGTTCCAAAATCGAAGGGGCAAATTTTATTATCCACTGCTGTGGTTGATATTTACGATGATTCGGGAAACCGATTTGCATGTAGAGCCCTTTTGGATTCAGGATCGCAACTTAATTTCATCACGACTAGAATGACAAATATTATGACACAAAAAAGAAGAAATATTGACTGCGTAGTAAGTGGCTTTAATGGAAATGAAGTGCGTATTTTACAAGATATGAATATCAACATAGCATCACGCATAGAAAAATGTATGTTGAATATTGATGTGCTCATCACTCCTAAGATCACGAACAAATTGCCTGAAAGATCATTTGATATTTCTGAATGGAATATTCCTACCGATATCGAGCTAGCTGATCCTACCTTTAACATGAGAGGAAAGGTAGATATATTGATCGGATCAGAATGGTTTTGGAATCTGGTTAAGCCTAATCAGTTTGAGATGGGAAAGAGTCTTCCTATACTAACCAAAACATCGCTTGGATGGATAGCTGGAGGAGTCATTAATACTAATGTCCAAGTAATAGCGCAAACATTCTGTTTAACGAATAACGATACACTAGCTGATATACTTACAAATTTCTATAAGATAGAAACATGTGATGAATACGTTCAAACACGAGACGACGATGAAACTGTAGCACACTTTAATGAGACACATCGTCGAGACGTTGATGGAAGATTTTGGGTTCGCCTTCCATTCAAACCCAATTGTGAGAAGTTAGGTGATTCAAAACAGATAGCCATGAAGAGGCTAAGTACAATAGAAAGACGCCTAGCTAAACAACCAGAACTTAGAGAACAATATTCAATATTCATGCGTGAATATACAGAATTGGGTCATATGAGAAAAATTTCGAAACATGAAGAAGGCGATGCGAATGATGCCTATTACATACCACATCATTATGTACTGAAGCCGTCGAGCACAACCACGAAGCTAAGAGCAGTTTTCGATGGATCAGCAGCTACGTCGAATGGTATAGCACTTAATAATATTTTACGGAAAGGGCCGACGGTTCAAAGAGAACTATTTACAATATTATTGAGTTCGAGAAGTTTTCGATATGCCATAACTGCTGATATACCCAAAATGTATCGGCAAATTCGAGTGCTTTCACCAGATACTCGATTTCAAAGAATTCTTTGGCGATATTGCGCTGAAGATCCAATTGACGTTTACGAATTGGAAACAGTAACATATGGCTTGACACCATCCCCATTTCAAGCAACTATGTCATTGCTGCAGACAGCATTAGATCATAAAAATGAGTTCCCAGATGCAGCAAGAGTGCTGGAACAAAATACATACGTTGATGATATAATTGCTGGTGAAAATGATTTAGATCGTGCATGCAAGTTACAGAGAGACTTAGAAAAGATTCTAGCAAAGGCTTGTTTTGGTGCGCACAAGTGGTGTTCAAATAGTAGACAAGTGTTAGAAAATATCGCAGAAGGAGATCGGGGCTTCAAATTAGAGGTGATAGATAAAAGCTCACCAATCTTAGTGAAAACGCTTGGCGTAGTGTGGAATCCTGATAAAGATTGGTATTCATTTGACGTTACTTGCAGTCAGCAAGAAGCGACTACGAGACGTAAAATATTGAGTGAAGTCGCAAAAATCTATGATGTGCTAGGATTGGTAAGCCCTGTTATAACGTTGGCAAAATTAATACCTCGAGAAGTAAGTGAGCTTAGAACTGGGTGGGATGAGATAGTGCCGCAAGTTACTATTAATAACGCTCGCTGTTGTGCGATGATGAGTGAGGTGTAGTTTGTGTTGCTCTCCCTGTTGAAGTGTTTAAAGTGGTGAAAAGGTGTAAATAGTGTGGAAATTTTTGTTACACATGACGACTGAATAACAGGACTTTGATATGTAGTGAAGTTGTATCGAGAGACGATTGAAATACTCTTGATTTTAATTAATTTATTTTGTGTTGTTTCAGTAGCTGTAAACAGTTTCAATGTGTTAGTGAACTGTACGAACGAAGGAGGATCTCCTGAAATAACGTATAACGTGTATTAGTATTAGTAGTAAGCAAAACGGGCATCGATCATTACTAATACACTCGGTGTGCTGATGAGTGTTTGTAAACACTCGTCATGAGTTGCAAGAAATGTATAAGACCGGTGTTGATTAGTGACGACCCGGTTACTTGTATGGGTATATGCCATGGTCAATTTCATCGAGCTTGCACAAGGCTTACTAAGCCAGCGGCTAAGATGATTAACGACATAGTGAACGTGAAGTATTGGTGCGATGATTGCTTGGAACAAGAAGGCTCAGGTGCATCAAAATCCGACGAAATGCTAGAAATCAAAGCGATTTTAGAAAATATTAAATTGTCAATTGTTGCTATCGAGGAGAAAATTAAAACGAGTGTGTGTGAAGTTGTTAGCATTGGTATTACCAATATGCAGAAATCTTCGATAGATGCTATTGAAACGAAATTGGCCAGTAGTGTTAGTGATGCGGTTAACACCGGCATCTCTAGCATTGAGAAAAAATTAAATGCAAAAGTTGCATGCAATATGCCACAAAAAAACTTGGTAGAAAAATCTGATGCAACTTCCCTTATTTTGCAGGATACTGAACACACTGATTCAATAGGTACAACAGAATGGACAACTCTAACTCGTAAAAGAAAAAGGAGGAAATAGTGGAAGGATGGAAACTCCTAGAAATACCAAACTTCCCAATGTCTCAAAAATAGATAATCAAGTAAAAAACAATACTGGGACTTTAATAATTATACCAAATATAGATCAAACTTGTGACAAAACTAGAAGCGACATGAGAGCGAATTTGGATCCAAGAATACATAAAATAACAAATTTCCGTAATAGTAAGCCTGGTCAAATTATTGTTGAATGGGCTTCACAAGAAGGGATTGACCATATAAGAAAGGAAATACAGACATCTTTGGGTGAGAAGTATCTAACTTCCTTGCCAACTAGAAAGTTCCGTATTATCGGTTTGTCGGAAAATTACAAAGAAGACGAAATGGTAGATCTCATCAAAACGCAAAATAATGGCTTTTCAACAGCGTACATCAAAATTTTGGGAAAATTTGAAAAAGCTGACTATAAATATAAAAAGTATAATGTCATAATTGAGGTGGATCACGACACAGCAATTTACTTAGACAGAGAAAAAAAGATTAATATTGGATTTGATAGAGTCTACATACACGAATCTTTTCATATCATGAGATGTTTTAAGTGCGGACAATTTGGTCATAAAAGCACAACATGTGATAATGAAGAAACTTGTTCCAAATGTAGTGGTAAACATAAAACATCAGATTGTAAGTCGTCATCTGAAAGCTGCATTAACTGTTCCACCCAAAATATGCAATGAGGATTAAAACTGAACACTGCTCATTCAGCCTTCAGTAAAGAATGTCCCACGTTTAAATGGTTAAAATCAAGAAAACAGCAATTGAGTAAGTAGCAATTGCAGAATAAACAAAGTAAGAACATACAGATGTTATACATGAATGTGGCTGGATTGTCGTCTAGTCACATAATGTTGAATCATATTGTACAAACAATTCAACCTTGGTTAGTGTTTATAACCGAAACACACATTGTGGAAGCTGAAGCTTTCGAACAGTTTGGAATTCCTGGATTCACGGCAATTTCATGCTTATCCAATTCTCGACATACTGGAGGTGTGACTATATTTATAAAAGAGTCGATAACTTACAAAATTTTAATTAATGAAGCTCGCGATGGAAACTGGTTTTTATCAATTTCAGCGACAATAAGTAAGAAATCATTCATATTTAGTCTAGTGTACCATTCACCAAGTTCTAGCAATGCCCATTTTGTTAATTTACTCGAATGGTGGTTTGATAAATTTCTTGATCTTGGAGAAGACAACATTCTAATAGGAGATTTTAACATCAATTGGTTGAACTCCGCAGAATCTAAACCACTGAGACAGCTAATGGAATCTTTGAACATGAATCAGATTATTACTGAGGAAACTCGAATAACTCAGCGAAGTAAATCTCTAATGTTTATGTTTATGTTTATGTTTATTTGTCTATCGATGGACAATAATGCCCTCTCGAACCATTTTAGCAATGTTTTACAATGAGTTCTTTACAATGGATTACAATAACATAGAACATAAAAATGTGCACTATGGAACCAAATTTAACACAGAATGATCATGATCATAAAAGATCATGTATACTGCAATCATAACTCATTCATAGCGAAGACTGATCCTACATTGAAAATAGCAGACCATGAAACAATTGTTCTATATTTACAAAAATGCAACGTTTCATTAAACAATAAAAAAAACATTTAAAAGTTGGAAAAGATACAGTAAAGACAAAATATGTTCATCTGTAAATGTTAATCTACCAATCACAAATTTATGTTTGCATGATAAAGCACACCGGCTAGAACAAGTAATAAAAAATAGTATAGCTCAACTCATTGATGTTGCTGTAGTAAATAATAACAATTATCAAAAGTGGTACACCGGGGATTTACAATGTAAAAAGCAGCGCTTGGACAAACGCTACTTCACATTTTTAAAAACCAATTCAGAGTTAGACTGGAGATCTTATAAAACCAGTAGAAATTGCTACCTACGTGAGCTCAGAATGACGAAAAGAAATTATTTTGAGCGAAAAATAAATAAATCAAAAAATGATAGCAAACAATTGTGGAAGTTGTTAAAAAGTTGGTTGCAAACAGGTTCCAATGAAACAGGTAGGGTGCAATTAAATGACAAGATAATCGAAGATGAATCAGAAATTGCCCGGTTGTTTAATGAACACTTTGTCAATAGTGTTATGGACATACATAAAAGCATTCCTCAATGCAATGAACCAGAGCAAATTACAAATATGGAGCAAACAAGAAAACGATTTCACTTTCAGCCGATTGATATTCAAACACTCCAAAGAATCTGTTTCAAATTGAAAGGAGCTTCTGGACTTGATGATATAAATGGTAAAGTGATACGAGATTGTCTCAGTGTCACAGGGGACACGTTACTTAACATTATTAACGATTCTTTGATTACGGGACAGTTCCCAAATACTTGGAAAGAATCAATAGTGATTCCCATCCCTAAGATTAATGGTACAATCATTGCAGAAGAGTTCAGACCGATAAATAAACACCCTAGAAAAATTTTTAGAACTCGTGGTGAAGGAGCAATTGGTTCAATACTTAAAGGAAAATAAATTATTAGTTCCAGAACAATCAGGATATAGAGAATCTCATTCCTGTGAAACAGCTCTGAACCTTGTACTTGAGAAGTGGAAAACCAATTTAAACAAAAAACATATAACATTAGCTGTCTTTTTAGATTTGAAAAGAGCCTTTGAAACAATATCGAGACCTTTGTTAATCAATGCCTTAAAAAACTTCGGTATTGTGGGACAAGAACTTGATTGGTTTAAAAATTATTTAGAAGGGAGAACTCAGAGAACTCGTTTTAAAACCACAACATCGGAATCTCTTGAAAACTCATTGGGAGTCCCCCAAGGAAGTGTGCTTGGTCCTATTTTGTTTATTATGTATATAAATGACATGAAAAATGTATTAAAATTTTGTGATATTAATCTCTTTGCTGACGACACGGTGGTCTTTCTCTCTTGTAGCTCTGTAAAAGAAGCAACAACGAAGCTGAATGAGGATCTGGCCTCGCTAGATCAATGGTTGAAGTACAAAAAATTGAAATTAAATGCAAAAAAAACTAAAATGTTAGTGCTCTCCCGTACCAAGACTCTCTTTAACTTACAGATCAATATTGATGACGAGGCCATAGAGAGAGTTAAAGAAATAAAATATCTTGGAGTCACAATAGATGAAGAACTGAAATTTAAAAGCCATATTGATAATATCATTAAGAAAATGGCGAAAAAATGCGGGATTATTTGTCGACTAAAAAAAGACTTAAGTGTTTTTGCAAAGATACAGCTTTACAAGTCTCTTATGGCTCCACATCTGGATTTTTGTCCGTCAATTCTTTTTATGGCTAATGCAGGACAAATGACAAGAATGCAAAAACTGCAAAACAGAGCAATGCGAGCTATTCTAGGATGCGGATGGTATACGTCGTCATTGATTATGCTGGATACCCTAAAATGGATGTCAGTGAAACAGCGGGTAATGTACCAAACAATGATTTTTGTTTATAAACTCCTGAACAGTCACTTGCCTCAATATCTTTGTGATCGGGTTGTTCGAGGATTAAATGTGCACGACTACAACACAAGAAGAGCAGCAGATCCGAGAGTTCCTAAGGTTGAGACAGCATCAGCAATGAACTCTTTGTTTTTCAAAGGCATACAAACTTTTAATATGATGCCCAGAGTAGTTTGTAATGCAGAGACTATACCCCAATTTAAGAGACTGTGTGCAACTCACATCAAGGCCACTATTGTATGAAGTATGACTGTTGTGACAATAGTAAGGAAGTAGATTAATTTAGAAAAGACGAAATCCGCGAAAGCGTGAATGAAATATAAATTGATAAATAAATGTTTTAGTCACTTGTTGTGTAAACCTCACTTGTCATCACCAGCTTTGATGATGATGATGATTTTGCGCTTTTTATTGTTTTTTGCTTTTATCTTTTTCTATATATCTTTTTAAAATTAAATTTAAAAAAGTTAAAATAAATAAACAAGTTAACACAAAAAGAAAAATAAAGGAAAAGAATGAGTCGATATAGCATTGAGACACGCGCGCGAAAAATAGTATATATAATTTGATAACTTTCCTGGGGGTAGTGGTCTGGTCCAATGCAACCCGAAACGTGAATCGTCATAAATTGTACAGTAACGGAATAAGGAAAAAGTACGCTGTGAGATAGTTTTGAAAGTGGTTCTCTATCGCCATTAGTTGGTTGTAGGTTGAACCGGCTATACAAGAGAAACGAAAGCAGGTACCATGTATTGAGACCGACCATGACTGCTTCATAAAGAGGAGAAGAAAGAAGTTTTGTAGCCACCACGTTCTTGAAATACTTACTTGCCTTATGATTTGATTATTTGCATAATTACTAATTTACAACAACACAATTATCGATAAGATACAATCGTTCCTCTCAATACTATATCGGGGTAAGAGGTGGGACTCATCATCATCATCATCATAAGTGGATTTGCTTTCGTAATGAACTGTTTCATTTGAACCAATTGAAAGTGCCACGCTGGATTTTTGCGATTAATACTAAGGTGATTGAGCTCCAAGGGTTTTCGGACGCTTCTGACAATGCGTACGGAGCTTGTGTTTATAGTCGATGCATCAATGACGATGAAAATGTAACAATGAATCTAATATGTAGCAAATCGCGCCTATTGCCAACTAAAATAGAAAAACGAAAGGCTATCACAACACCACGTGCAGAGCTACTTGCTGCACAGTTACTAGCTAGATTGGTTGTAAAAGTGATAGAAGCAATTGATGTGTCATTCAACAAAGTGTATTTGTGGACAGACTCACAAATTGTAGAAGCGTGGATACGTCACCCTCCAGAACAATTACAAACCTATGTTGCGAATCGTGTTAGAGAAATTCAGGGGTTTACAAAGGACTTTACATGGCGCTATATAACTTCGAAAAATAATCCTGCTGATATAATTTCGCGTGGTGAAACCCCCAAACGATTGTTCACTAATGAAGGGTGGTGGTATGGGCCCTCCTTCTTAAGAACAAAGAGTGTAGTTGAAATGCGTGTGAATCCAGAAAATGATTTTGAGGTTCCTAAGTTAAAGGGCAAGGTGACGTTGATTGCTGCAAGTATGAAAGGAGTAAAGTTGAATTTTGAATTTACCAGTGACTATAAAAGACTGTTACGAATGATGGTGTATATAGTGCGTTTTGCGAAACACAGAGTGTCTAAAGGAAGCGACTTAAAGAAAGATTTACCAACAAGTGCAGATTTAGAGGACAGTTTGAAGGTAATAGTGCGGTGTATTCAACGTGAATCATTTGCGAGTGTTTCGAGCGTTAGAAAATGGTAATACGAAACATGAACTATTGAGCTTGAGACCATTTATTGATCCAGTGGATAAGTTATTGAGGGTTGGAGGACGGTTGAAAAGTGCATTTATTCCATATGATAGTCAACATAAGATGCTGTTACCAGCAAACCATAGGTTTGTGGAGATTCTTGTGCGACATTTACATGAAACGAACCTACACCAAGGACAAAAGGGATTGTTAGCAGTGGTTCGTCAACGGTTCTGGCCGCTAAGAGTAAAATCTACTATTAGGAAAGTGATTGCGAAGTGTGTTATTTGTTTCCGAGCAAACCCTACTACCATTGAGCAGTTGATGGGTGATTTACCGTCCTACCGGGTACAACCAGCCCCAGTGTTTCATCAAACTGGTGTAGATTTTGCTGGACCATTTCTAATCAAATCTAGTGCTTCTGGAAGAAAGCCATCGATTATAAAAACTTATGTGTGTTTGTTTGTGTGCATGATTACTCGTGCAATACACATTGAGCTAGTTTCCGACCTATCGACCGATGCATTTTTGGCGGCCCTGCGTCGTTTTATAAGCCGTAGAGGCCTTCCTCTTAAAATCTTTTCAGATAACGCAACAAACTTCGTTGGAGCGCACAACGAGTTGGAAGAACTGGCTAAGATGTTTGCTGAGGAAGAAAATGCTAAGAGAATCGTTTACGAGTGTACCAGCCGCGGAATAGAATGGTCATTTATTCCTCCGAGGAGTCCCCATTTCGGCGGGATTTGGGAAGCTGGTGTAAAACAAGTGAAACATCACCTTACTCGCGTCGTAGGGAGCCATCGATTATCCTATGAGGAACTGAATACGACTCTTATTCAGATAGAAGCAGTACTCAATTCAAGGCCTTTATCCCCTTGTTCTAACGATCCTTGCGATTCAACAGCCTTAACACCCGCACATTTTTTGATAGGGCGAGCAATGCAAACAGCAGCTGAAATTATCTTAAAAATTATCCAGACTGTCTAGATGGCAACTTGTGCAAACAATGGTACAGCAATTTTGGAAGAGATGGACTGTCGAATATCTTCCTGAGCTTCAGAATAGGTCAAAGTGGAAAAATTAAGTAACAATTACACAAGGAGCATTAGTATTGCTAAATGAAACCAATTGTCCTACATTTCAGTGGCCATTAGGTAGAATAATACAGTTACATTCTGGAGCAGATGGTATTGTCAGAGTGGTTACAGTTAAAACAGCAAAGGGAGAATATAGACGAGCGGTATCAGAATTATGCGTTCTTCCCATTGATGATTGAAATACCTATTTCAATGCGGGGAGTATGTTAGATGTAATCGGTGAGTAGTGCACCGACCGCTATAGACGCACATCGATCATCCTCGCTGGATGCTATGACAGCGAGATCAATAGGACAGGTGTACGCGTCAGACCGATAGCGAGGACAATGTATGTGTGCGTTGGACGAAAAAAAAGCGAAGCACGCGGTTCAGGCAAAGAGCAATTGTGAATTATAAAGATTAAATAAAAGTGAACTAAATTGAAATATTATCAAACAGCATACAAATAGCCATAATATAAGGAACGATTATATTAAGTGTTAGTGAGAACGCGTACGTATATCAAAATGCATGAACAATAAATGTTAGAGTCTAAGTTGAACCACCGTACAGAACACATCGGTTTTTGATTGAGTTATTGCAAAGCGTGTTTGAATTTGCAAAACGATGCGAAAGGCCTCTAAAAAAAGAACCTGAGCGATTTAAAAATCAAATTGCGCTTGTGAAAAATAGCATCGGTGCGGTCAAACAACAACTTTTGACTGCTAAACTGAATCTTGAGCTTCTGAAATTGTTTTGCTGACATTTGATTGTGACTTGTAAAACCCTGTAACGTAAGAGAAAAAAAATAAATAAGGAGAATTAAAGATAATTAGAAGAATTTAAATTAAACTTACAGGTTGTTGTAGATCAAAAATGACGGTTTAGGAAAATATGATTAAGCAGCCCATTTATATTAAGATTTAGTGGAGCAACGCTATGATGCCAACGCACAACAGTTTTGCAAAAAAAAAGTACACCCACGAAATTCTTTTGAACTTTTCATTTTGACAGCATTCATTAAGTAGTTGTATAATGCAGGGAATTGGGGATTGAAGCAGACCGAAACGTACCGTAGAGTTCTCTGAGTGACACCTATACCTAACATCTATATCTAACATCTTTATTTAACAAGGCCAGATCAAAGCGAGAACAAAACAAACGGTTTCAATACCGAGTCTCTCTGAGATTGTTGGGAGGGAGGCAAAAGAGATAGAAATTTTTTTTCACGGCTTAACATCCCTCTCAACACTCTAAGAGAAAGTTTGTATGTAAATCCCTATTGATGGTTCTCTGCTTGTTCTCTGCTCGTTGGTATAAGCACTCAGAGAACTCAAAGAACAATTTTAAAATAAAGCGGCGCTCAGTGATGTCACGGAGCGCATTCAACGCCCTCCGAACAATGATCTATTCCAACTGGCTCGAGCCATCACCACACCCACTGTCAAAATAAAAAAACTCAAACGAAACTCTTTTGTTCACTTTTATTGTGCAAAAACCGTATTGTGTTAACTGCAAGTCGAACAGTTCTTTCAGCTGATATGAAATAAATTCCATGGTTTAAAGTGTATTTATTATCTGATAATCTTTGAGTATAAATAAAACCGCTATTTTTGATAACTTGAATCATGATATACCGTTTACTTACATTTGTATTATTATAGGCGACCTGTGATACCGGCTTGGTCCTTGGTGTATTGGTATGTGCTGGTGATTCTGTTGCTGGTTGTTTCTGCTGATAAGCTGTAGGCATAATTTAAGGGTATTTATATAGTTGTACACAAAAGCAAGCAGGACATTTACTTCCATTATCATCGTTGTAGATATCAATGGATAATTGTAACATCGGAAACAGTGTGGAGGCTTCCAGGAGCGGATACTTGGAGCGGAGTGCGTTTGAAAACTTGGCTTTTAAAAATAGCAAACAAATTAATACACTGACCAACATGACCAACCAATCCATGTGCATTTGAAGCTAGATACAATGATAAAGTTACAGCAACAAAATCAATCTCATTCCGCCCAATCCACTTCTGTTTTAGAATATGTTTTTCTGCCAGAGGAAGAAGACTTTAGACGAATTTAGTTTTCCATTAATTGCATTGCAAGCTAGCCTTGAAGAATTTGATGCTGTTGAAGAGAGCAACCGAAGTGACGGTCAAAGGACGAATGTATGATGCATTAAATTTAACTTTTAACGGGGTTTGTCGTTTGGAATGCTGCTGGAGTAGACAAGGGCGCAGTAAGATCAAAATAAAAATTCCGCATTTACAAACATGTTTTGAGATTTTTGAGACATATAGCTGTAGCAGTTAGTGTAGATGGAGGAGAGAAAAGGGTTGATTTTTGTTTGTTTCAATGTTTTGTTTTGTGTTTTTGTTCAGTGTTAGTCGAGGAGCATTTAAACGCAAGGCGAAGAAAGGGAAGGATACCAAATAAGATTTAGTGTTATCAGCACTATCGTATAATTTGATAAGTTTAAAAAAATTGTTGAATTCCTATTTTGTTAATTAATTAAATTTATTTTTGTTAATTGAATAAATCCAGAAATAACAACGATGCATTCTATGTAATTCTATTACTTATTCAAATCAAACATTCACGTTTTGAAATATTGAAGTGGTATTAGTTTGAGTGAGTAGTTAATAAATGAATAAATGAGTGAGTTAAAAGTTAACTTTTTTATTCAGGACGAACGATCCAAAAAGGCCGTAATGCTTAAGTAATAGTAAACTTATAATAGTTCTGTAAATTGATACACGATTGTACTCGACATATATTCAACATCTAGATGACTCCAGGCGATTCCGAACAACTCCGAACGACTCTTGGTGATTCCGGACGATTCTGAATGACTCCGGATAACGCTGGGCGAACCTACCTTCCGCAGTTGATTCCGAAATTATCGAAATTGGATTGGAGTCGACTACGGATTTTTTGCCAACTATTCAAAACAGTTAAATTAAGTATAGCATAATGTCCTTCATTATTACTACAATTATTTGCAGCAGTAGTTATCCGAACCGAATATAACATTACTTGCTTACAAATTATCTAATGCATAAGTGTCCTGAAACGCTCCCAATCTAACAACGCTATTCGTCAGTCGATTGCTTTGGTCTAATGGGAACGTGTGGCTTATGGTGGCTCGATCACTTACTTCGACAGGCTTAAAATATAATGAAAATACTTGCATTAGAGTGTGTTTAGAATAAAGGTCCATGAAGTGTACTTGCCTGAAGCTCTATCTATTAGAGCGGTTTATTTTCAAGCATCTCCTTAAAGATTAAACAGAAGCAGGCAAAGCCATTCGTGCTGACCTCCCTGCTGCTCATAGATTCGTATTAAATGTTTTTCAATGTTTGCTAGACAAAATAGATTGTTACACACAAATTTAACTTAAAGTTTGAAAATATTTAAAATTTTAAAAGGCACCATAATGACAAAAAAGTGGTAGTAGGGTACAAATGATTAATTAGGATTTTAGGTGATTGCGGAAGGATATTAGGGAGAGATGATAATCCAAGTGACGGGAAGAGGCATTAAAGACACTCGTTGCATGTAGTATCGGGTGTTTACGACCAACAGGCGTACGACGAGAAGGGATATTTAAAGGGTGACGCATACGAAAAGGACTGAAGGACATATAAAGATGGATAGAGGAGAT
The DNA here is from genome assembly GCF_943734735.2 of Anopheles gambiae. Taxonomy (NCBI): domain Eukaryota; kingdom Metazoa; phylum Arthropoda; class Insecta; order Diptera; family Culicidae; genus Anopheles; species Anopheles gambiae. The sequence goes on along the minus strand of NC_064600.1, from coordinate 24,765,071 downwards.
CAAATGCGAAACATCGGTGATGCCAAGCAGCCATAGAACGACGAGCTTCCAGAGTTTCAAGACCCAGAAGCCTACATCTATTCTTGTACGACATCTCCCTACTAACGTCCTCTAATTTCTGGATTGCAAATCTGGTGAATGCTCGTTGGACCCGTTCGATACGATCGATATGTACTTTGGCGGTGGGGGTCCAAAGAACCGAGCAATATTCGAGCGTTGTCTTCACGATTGCACAGTATAGGGATTTTAGACAAACTGGGTCTGTTGCTGCGAGCCGTAAAGAAATGTCATTACCTGCATAACATAGACCTGAAGGTCTTTGTTAGGAGATTCTCTGTACAAAAAACGTTGGGCACACTGATCTTCTTCCTTAACCTTTACCTGGTGGAACATTTCCTTTATATCACCAGAGCAAGCAATTTCGTGTTCGCGGAATCTGATGAGTACACCACATAAAGAGGTGGTAGGACCGGATAGGAGGAATGAGTTCAGTGACCTTTCTTCATTTTTTGCGGCAGCATCAAATACTAGACGAGGCTTAGGTGGAAACTTGTTCTTGTTTACTATAGCAAAGTGAGGAATATAGTTTATCTTCCGGTTATATTCGAGCAGCTCCCCAGGTGTAGCCTTTCGAGCATATCCTTTGCATAGGTATTCCGCAATAGTTCGGTGATACCATTCTTTTAATTCAACATCCTTTTCGAATTTTTTTACTTGTGATTTTAATCTTGTCAGGGCTTGGGGATAGCTATTTGTTAACTGTGGTTTGTCTTCCTTCCAAAGTAATCCTATCTCGTATCGGTTTTCCTTATATGCCAAGGTACCCTTCATAATTTCCAACGCCTGCTGTTCTAATTTTGGCATTGGCGCTTCGTTCGATTTAACTCCAAATTCTTCAGTTGAGAAAAATTTCTGCATGAGTGACGACATTAATTTTTCATCTTCTTCTTTTTGATCTTTGATTGTAAATAGAGGACTACACTTGTTTATATCATTTTGCTAATAATGTTTTCCTCCTCCGAATATTGTCCATCCCAGACGAGTCTCCTGAGCTACCGGCTGGTTAGGTTTTCCGGAGCGATATCCAATGCTTTGAGTATAATAAGCATGTGGGAGACCTAAGAAAACTGTGGGAATGGCATCATAATAACTTTTTAAATCGATATTTTTGAAGTGTTTGTACGTTTTGCTTAATTTCTTAGCATCTACCGTTTGTCTGGGGAGGTCGAGTTCCTTCACCGAGCGTAGATTCTTGATGTTGAGCATTTTATTATTTGACCCACGAACCCTCAAAGAAACAATTTGACTATGTGGCTCGTCTTGTATGTTTCCATTCGTCCACGATAATTTAAGAGGCATATTGGGCCCTGTTAGTTGCAGCTGTTTTCTTACGTCATCAACAATAAGACTTGTTGCTGACGCTGGATCCAACAAGGCAAATGTTTTTATTTCCGCACATTCGTGATACAATGTGATCGGTATGATTTGATAGTAAAGCTTTCTGTCCTCTTTGTGGAAGTTTAATCTTTGTGGAGGAATATATGATGGGGGATTGTTCCTCTTTCCTATGGAGCAACGTATGGTGTTTTTGTGAGCAACGTTCCACTCTGCATTGAGCAGGAAGCCGGCAGCTAACTGCCTTATGGTTTTTGTATTTGCAGCAATTAGTACAAATGCCCTTTTGGGTTAACAGTTTCCATCTCTGCCATACTGGCTTATCTATGAGCTCTTGGCATTGAGTTATTTCATGAGCCCTTCCACATACCAGACAATGATTGTCTTTAGAATACATCTTTGGCTGTAAGTGGGCATTTAAACGGTGCCCTCAAAATTTCTGACCATTTTCATTTGCTACCAAAACTGCCGCTAGGTCCTCGGTTGGATTTATCCATAGTGCCAGATCACTTAATGTGTGAATCTCTTTTTCGTTTAATGTTTTTACAATCCATTTATTTCTAAGATCTGTTGATAGTCGTGCTATGAGGTCGCTTAGAAGCCTCTGATCATTTAAATATTGTGTTCTCCCCAGTAAATTCATATTATCTACCATATTATTCAACGCATTGGAAAATTCTATTATTGATGTTGAATTTGCTATTGATATGTGTCTGCAAGCTGTGAGATCGTTAAGCAAAGACTTGTAGACGCTTTCGGGGTTACTATAAAGTTTTTCTAATCGGTCGATAATTTTATCAAGATTATCAGGACTTAACATGAGACCACTGACTGATTTTAATGCATTCCCTTTTAAGTATCGCTGTAGTCTATTCAGATTCTCCAGCTTTGAAAAATTTCCTTTCTTAGTTGTTTCATCAAAGGCCGTTTTAAATCGAGGCCATAGTTTATAACTACCATCAAATTCAGGAAGTTCCATAAGCGTACTTTTGCCAGCAGAAGAACTAGCAGTTAGTGCGCTTACAAGTCTGTTAATATTTTCGGTAAGCGAAATATTTTCCTCGCTTTTTTCGGGATTCAGAGCCTTTTCGCTTAGCAATTGTTTTGTTTCCTGCTTTTTTGATTCTATTATGATTTGATCTTCAAGAGTTTTCTGCAATCTTTCTATTTCTTCTTCTTGCTGCTTCTGTGATTCTCTGTTTCGTTTTTCATTATCTCTCTTTTCCTGCAATAATTTCTCTGTTTGAATTAATGCTTCTCGCATTTCTTTCCCGTCCTTTTTATTCCCGTTTGCGGCTTCGTTTAATTCCTCTTGTAACCGCTCCAAATCCTTTTTATTGTTATTACTTTGTTCTAATTCTTTCTCTCTTTTTTCCTTTAATAATTCGCAAAGTCTTTGTGATTCTTCTAGAGCCTTATTTATCTCCTTCCTTTCTTCTTCAGATTTCTTACATTTTGAACATACGAAATTCTTTGGGGTACACTTTACCCCCAAACAACTCAGGTGAAACCACCTGTCGCATTCCGTGCAACTAACCTGTTTCCCCCACTCATCTTTCTTAGTACAAAGTTTACAATGACCGTTTGGATTAGTAATAAATTCCATTGTTACTCACTCAGCGTTTGAGATGCTTTCGTATGCCGTATCACGGATGTCCGCTTGCTGATGATGCTAGTCGATCTGGTGGGTTCTTCTCTGGTCCGGCTACTGCTGTATAGTCGTCTCTAGTAGGTTGGATGCTTTCTTCAGTCACGTTATTGCCGGCCCCGCTCTGCTGCTTGGAACGTCTGCGATCGCTGTCTGCTGCCTGAAGTCGCTGGTGCACTGACCGTTATCCGCTCGCTGTTTGTTTTGTTTGCCGGCCCTGGCGATGAGTCGCTGCTTGCTGCTTGGTGCTTGGAGACGCCGGTGGACTTGCCGCTTGTCGCTCGCTGTTCGTTTTGTTTGTCGGACCTCACGATGAGTCACTGCTTGCTGTCCGTTCCAAACCGAGTAAGCCTACTACTACTACGTTGTTGTTTAATTCGATGTTTTTAATCAGCTATTTCCATTGAAACTTAAGCTGTTTGTTGTTACTCGTTGTTTTTATTTCGTTGTCGCCGACCTTGCTGTGTAACCACCGAATGGTCACTACGTTGGCGTAGCCTTCTGCTGATTTGGCTTTTTGACGTTTTGCCGTTGGTTTGTTTATATCGTTGTCGGTACCCTCCGTGCTCTTGTTTTCGCTAACGGTTCTCGGGTTTTGTTTATGATGTCACCTTATTCTTATGGTGTTTCGGCGGTCGTGCTTAGTTACGCACTTATTTGCCGTTCTATTCCACTCCTGGTGTTGATTTTAATGCTTTGTGCACTTTCATTCGCGGTGTTTCGGCGGTCGTGCTGGTTTACGCACCTTGTTGCCGATCTATTTCACTCACGGTTGTGATCCTTACTATTTCACTCACTTTAACTCGCGGAGTTTTGGCGGTCGTGCTGGTTTACGCACTTTGTATCCGATCTTTTTCACTCACGGTTGTGATCCTTACTATTTCACTCACTTTAACTCGCGGTGTTTTGGCGGTCGTGCTGGTTTACGCACCTTGTTGCCTATCTATTTCACTCACGGTTGTAATCTTCTCTATTTTACGCACTTTAACTCGCGGTGTTTTGGCGGTCGTGCTGTTTTACGCACTAAGTTGCCGTTCTACTTCACTCACGGTGCTTCGGCGCTTATGCTGGTCTGAATCACGTGCTATTAAATACGAGGAGGTCGTTAGTTCCTCTCTGGAGCCACCATTAATGCTGCTGGCGGATGTGTTGCTCCGTCGCAGTGCCCAACGCCGGTGCCTTACACCGAGTCGGGTATATTTTTCCTTCGTCGACCGGAGAGTGCCTCCGACTATTAAGAAACGAGCGATTCTGAAGTTTGTGTTCGAATGCGCTTACTTTATTTAGGTTTTCATCTCTTATATGCTATTTAGTTGCTGACCGCATATATTTATTTATTTATTTATTAGGTAAGCTAACTGTAACTATGACTATTTTGATAACAAGTTTTATTTAATGCGACATGTACCTATGTTTTATGAATTGCGTAAGTCACTTCCTCGTTTGAACCGTGAGAACGGTTGACTACCTGTTTATGTTTGTTGCGTTTCTGAAGCGCGCGCTATTGCTTGAGGCGTGTTTTGCTTGAACTTTGTTTTAACTTGAGGTGTTTTATCTTGAAGTGTTTTACTTCGCTACATCCGCATATATGCTTTTACTTCATAATGAGGTCGTACGCAACAGCTGCCCTGAGGCACACCAACATTTGATACAAAAAGAGAAAATAATTGATCCTTAACGCAACTGCAGTGATTGACAGGACAACTTCATCAGAAGTTTACGGAACTTCATCACGCTTAAGGCAACCTTTGCACTTGATACAACAAGCGCGCTACACAATATCACAACGGGTTTTGTGGCTCGAAGCAATCATTTAACCACCGGCTTTAAACGTTTTTGAAGTAATGGACACATCTGAAAATCGAAAGTGCAGAGCTATGTAAAGTGCTCGTCCATAACAGGGTTTTCCATGAGTTCTCATAGCTGTGGGACAATTTTTTGACTCCTTCTTAAGCGAAATTAACTTTATGTAATGAGAATTGTACGCTATCGCATCCTTGTTGGACAAACCTAATTAGAATTTCCAAGGCCCTTGTTCAAAAAGGTTGCCATAGAGTCCGATTTCCAACGTATGAAGTTCACTTCCTATTAGACAGAGTCAAGGAAGTGTCCGACAACTTTGAGAATCCCTGAATAATTGTGAATTAACGATTAAAAATTAATGTCGATTTTTTCTCTAAAACTAGTTAACAAACAAATTTTCAAAATGTCCATTAATCTGAATCTGTTTAAACGCATGTAGTTGAATGCTTGCTTGAATCCGTAACACTGGAATTGTGATATTGTACACCGCGCTTGTGATATAAAGTGCGAAGGTTACCTTAGGCGTGATGACGTTCCGTAAACAACTGATGCCGTTGTCCTGTCAATTGATGCGGTTGCGTTAAATGTTGCTACGCTTGCGAAATCAAGTAAAACCCCTGTGTATTTAGCACGATAAGCACGGTTCAATAAAAAAGAACATAGTCAAGAGATAATAAAGAAATCGACGAGTTAAGTTAATAACAAGGAGTTTGGAAAACGATCGAAGGCGAATTTGAAATCTATATACACAACATCATCTTCGTCTCCAATTAATATTGCAACTGCCCTGCAGCACATGCCCACGGATGTTCTAGATAAGTCTATAAATGATATTGTCATCACAAATGAATCGGTAGAAAAGGCAATCAAACAAATCACTTACTTACTTGCTTATCCGGTGCTACCACCGCTTTGCGGTCTTGGCCTGCATCAGCAGTGTCCGAAACCGCTCACGGTCTCACGCCTTCGTCTGCCAGTCCGTTATCTCGGCTTTCATGGCGGACGTCTCCACGCCATCTTGCCACCTCAATTTGGGACTACCACACCTCCTTGTCCTTGTGGACGGCCTAAACAGACTTTACGGGCTGGGTCGTCCGTTTCCATGCGTACAACATGGCCAGTCCACCGGAGCCTGGCGAGCTTGATACGCTGTACGACAGTGAGGTCGCCGTACATCTCGTATAGCTCGTCATTATAGCGGCTCCTCCATTGTCCTTCCACACATACGGGGCCAAGTATCCTTCTGAGCATCTTCCTCTCGAGCGCAGCTAAGAGGGTTTCGTCAGATTTGGACAGTGTCCATGTCTCAGAGGCGTATGTGAGTACCGGAGCTATATAGGTACTATAAAGTCCCAGCTTCGTCCGTCGCGGCAGGTTCTTTGAGGTGAACTGATTTTTCAGGCTGTAGAATGACCGGTTGGCAGCCAGCATCCTTGCGCGCAACTCAGCTTCCATACTGTTGTCGTTGCTGACCTTTGACCCAAGATAGGTGAATTGTGGGACGACTTCAAAAGTGCGTTCACCTATCTGTACATCACGCCTACGTAGATTCTTATTATTTATTGGTAGGCCCGCTGATGTTGCCACCATCAGTTTGGTCTTTGCCTCGTTTATCTGCAATCCGAGGTTCTCTGCCGCCTGCTCGATCCCTTGGTAGGCTTCTGCTACATAGGAGAGCCGCAGACCAATGATGTCTATATCATCAGCGTATGCCAGGATCTGGGTTGACTTATAGAAGATGGTTCTCGTAGTCTCCACACTTGAGTCACGGATGGCGTGGATGGATGGTTGAATAAGAGACAAGCAAGCCCGTCATCCTGGCGCAGACCTTTGGTGGTAGCAAAAGGTCCTGAGAGTTTTCCATCCACCCTCACCTGGCATGTGACGTTGGTCATAGTCATTCTAACTAGCCTTATCAGTTTGGCCGGGATTCCAAATGAGCTCATAGCGTCGTACAGTTTTACCCGTACATACTCTTTAACGTACGGGACAAGACGATCCTGAAGGATCAGGGAGAATATTTTAAAGAATACTCAACACCGTAATACCCTTGTTGTTGTTGCAGTCCAACCTGTCTCCCTTCTTGTATATGGGGTAGATGATGCTGAGATTCCAATCACAAGGCATCGATTCGCTATCCCATGGACTCGAATCAAACGAATTAAACCCACCTTTATCCCGGGTCTGGAAAGGATTCCAGCAATAGTCTTACAGAAGTCAACTTCTCTTTTAGAGCCACTGTTCAAGCTTTCGCTGCACTGTTCTACATATCCTACTTTGTCTTTGTTTGTGGAAGTCTTCGAGGATGACACCCGTTCATAAAAAGGGTCCGAGACATGTTATATCTAATTACCGTGGCGTAACTTCTCTATGTGCATCCGCAAAAAAAAAAATCTTGTCCAGGAAGTGTTTGTCAGGGGTGGCTTGAATGGTATCAGTCCAAGCCAGCACAGGTTTGTTCCCAAACGATGGGTGTCGACCAATCTCGTTCAATTCGTGTCTGAATGCCTTGCGGCAATAGATGACAAGTCACAGATCGATGCAATTTATACTGATTTCATGTCAGCATTTGATCGGACTAACCATGACATTCTCCTTGCGAAACTGAGCCGGCTTAGCTTTAATAATAATCTAGTCACATGGTTAAAATTATATCTAAACCAAAGATCATACAGTGTTAAAATCAATAAGTGCTTGTCCAACCTGTTCGACAGTTCGAACGGTGTCATACAGGGAAGTAACATTGGCTCAGTATTGTTTATCCTATTTATTAATGATATTGTATTTGCGCTTCCAAATCAATGTTTGCTCATGTATGGGGACGATGTCAAGATATATGCGACCTTTAGAAATTATTCTCCTTTAGGAAATAACCTTTAGGAATAATAAATAATAAGCCCATGGCTGTGAAATATTTCGCATTCAAAATTGTTGCAAATTTATAAATGAAATATTTCGAAATTTTCAGCGCTGAAATTTTTGGATTCAAATATTTCTTCGATCGGAATCCAAGAGTTTTCCTTGACATTTCTGCTCGCTTTTTCGATCGCTTCCCGCACGACAAAATCGAGCAGTTTTGTAGCTTGGATTTTCGATCGCTTTCCGCCAAAAGTGAAAACAGCGCCGACTGCTTCGAAGTGTTTTCGACCCGTTACAGCTTTCTATTTTGTCGTGAAAGCAACAGTAACAACTCTGTTGTTGTGTTGTGTCGGTCAAACAATCTGAGATTGGCGCCTTTCCGTGACAAAAAGCTGACGGAAAGCAGTTTGACAATTTTGGATTTCCGTTTGTGTTTCATAATAGATATCTTGGCAGTGTGCTTGTGAGTTTGTGTTTCGTCAAATTTTATTTTTCCAACACACAACACAAACGGATTTCATAATACAAATCTTCCGATTTTGACAACTTGTCTTTACAATTTGTGTTTAATAATCGGGCCTTATATGTTTATATTGGAAACTGTCTTAAAATGAATGGCAGGTGAAGTACTTCTTCTTCTTCTTCTTTGGCTCAACAACCGATGTCGGTCAAGGCCTGCCTGTACCCACTTGTGGGCTTGGCTTTCAGTGACTAATTGATTCCCCCCATAGCAGGATAGTCAATCCTACGTATGGCGGCACGGTCTATTTGGGGATCGAACCCATGACGGGCATGTTGTTAAGTCGTACGAGTTGACGACTGTACTACGAGACCGGCTCAAGGTAGGTGAAGTATATTTTTCGTAAAATCCGATAAGCTATACCGTAAATTAATAATAGTTAACGGTATCGTGCGTAGCCGGATTAGTGCAGTGACCTAAACTATCGACATGTGAACACGAAAAAAAGAGAGAAAGAAGTACGAGTGAGAGAATTGGAAGAAAAAGTGGATCGAGAGAGAGAGATATCATCAAATAGTCTCAGTTCAACGTGTGAGAAGCGGAAGAGACTGTAAGGTGAGCGAAAGAGCGATTCGACCGACAACAGATGTACAAGCGAGAAGGAAAGGCTGAACCGTGCTGTGCGAAGTGATGAAATTGTAGTTCCGTGAGATTATTCAGTTCGTCAAAATTAGTGCGAGTGAAAGAGAACGCTAATTATGAAGGAGAGTGAGAGTGAGAAAACCAACACAGTCGTGACGACGAGAGATCATCCAGATCGTTTTAACGTGACAAAGATAAACTATACACCGTTTGAAATTCGGTAGAACGAGTACGAAGCTCAGCAAGAGAATCGGAGCTAACAGTGAATGTGTTTATACGGCGAAGAGGCGAAGTGACGAAGCGTCGAAGCGACGAAGCAACGAAACGACGGATGGCGAGCGGAAAGCAGACGTATTAATATATCGGGCAGTGGGGTAAGGACTAAGCGTAAGTTAGGAAATAGAACAAGGTAGGCAATAGAATAGAGAAATTTATAAATGATATTATTGTAATTGCTCAATTAAACATACGTTGATATAATTTCGTGCACTGGTTGCTCACAATATTACAAAAAAAACATCCTTCCTTTACATTACCCAACTTCCCATTTTACAATACTATCAAAAATAAACGAAAATGTTCTAAGATTTAAAAAAAATTAAAAAAAACATTATCTGGTGATAGAAAGTTTCGCGAATGTCTGCTTGAACACTATCGTGCCTCTGCAAACCGCCTATTTAAAAAAAACTAAGGCCTATCTGAATACCCGCTGCGCAAAGCGATCGAAAACTTCTCAAACTCAAACTGCAAACATATTTCACAGCCCATGGCTCCAAAAATCCAAAAATTTCGGCGCTGAAAATTTCGAAATATTTAATTTATAAATTTGCAACAATTTTGAATGCGAAATATTTCACAGCCATGGGCTGATAAATGAACTCTTTTTAACAGTCGTTAAAAGTTCATTTTGGTTTAACCGAGTTCATTTCTTGTTCATTCCTGTTAAAATAAACGATCGTCAAAATAGTTAACGACTGCTCGATATCGCATATAGGCAAACACGGGGAAAAAATCGATCAGTATAATTAAACGACTGTTAATTTGTATCGCATACGCTCTTGACAGTCGTTTGTTTAACGACAGCATAGGACCAGTCGTTAAAATTAAAAAATTAACTCAATGCGATCGCAATGCCAAATTCTAGCAATTTTTAACGACTCTGATTAATTTTTAACGACTGTTAATTTTAAACCATTTTTTCGCGATGCCAGCTATTGTTTACGCTATACCTGACTGCCCAGTTCTAAGTGCTCGGTTATTTCGTTTACTCGTGCGAGTTCTTCTTTACGTTTTAATTATGTTCTTTCTGATACTTTATTGCCTCGATCTGAAACTGTTAGGGACTTCATTGTATTATATTAGACACGAGACTTTATTTAGACAAACAATTTGATGACGTTATTGCTAGGGCTAACAGGACTCTCGGACACATCATTAGAAGTAGCAAAATCTTTCATGACCCTCTCTGCTTAAAATCACTTTACTGTTGCCTTGTTCATCCGTTGATTGAGTACGCTTCAGTTGCTTAGTTTCCGGAGCAAGTTACGAGAATTGAGAGGTCTGAGAGGATCCAGTGAAAATTTCCCCGGGTAGCTATTAGGCCGCGGGGCCACGGGGCTTTCTCAAGCTGAGAAAACATTCTCAAGAACTCATTTAAGTTTCTCAAGCACTCAAAACTTGTTCTCAGACGCAAGCTCGTGGCCGTCGTCAATTTTTTTCACTCTGAGAAACTGATAAAGCCACTCAAGTTTTATTTGAAGCTTTAAATAGAAAATATGTTTTTGATCGCATTTTTTTAACTTTTTCAATTATAAACATTGAATACATTTTCCAAAGAGATTATCGAAAAACAAATATCACAATTGCTTATATTTCAGTTATCCGATCGCTGCATCATCAACTTTCTCAAAGATTCTCAAAGATTCTCAAAACCGATTTTGTTCCGATTCGACAAACGCTGAGAACGAGGTTTTCTCAAAAGCACTAATGAGTGTTTGAGAAAAATGAGCGTTGAGAAACCCCATGGCCCCGCGGCCTGAGGTAGGAAAGAGAGAACGAGAACGACATGTGCTACGCCGCTTATCGCAATGAAACAAAAGAGTGATAACAATCGCACGAGAAATTGTCGTTCTCTTCGCTCTCTTGCCATGCGCGACAGTGTGCGTGATACACTGTCTTTCCCTGGACATTGACCGGTGGTAGAGCAACTACCACGGAAAATCCAGGAGTCGGCACGGCTGCCCACAACAAACACCATTTTAATCGCTAACTATGCCTAAAGTACTACGCTTGCTTTTAAAATTCCCATGCCTATCGAGGATACTATCCATGAGCAGCAGGGAGGTCAGCACGAATGGCTTTGCCTGCTTCTGTTTAATCTTTAAGGAGATGCTTGAAAATAAACCGCTCTAATAGATAGAGCTTCAGGCAAGTACACTTCATGGACCTTTATTCTAAACACACTCTAATGCAAGTATTTTCATTATATTTTAAGCCTGTCGAAGTAAGTGATCGAGCCACCATAAGCCACACGTTCCCATTAGACCAAAGCAATCGACTGACGAATAGCGTTGTTAGATTGGGAGCGTTTCAGGACACTTATGCATTAGATAATTTGTAAGCAAGTAATGTTATATTCGGTTCGGATAACTACTGCTGCAAATAATTGTAGTAAGAATGAAGGACATTATGCTATACTTAATTTAACTGTTTTGAATAGTTGGCAAAAAATCCGTAGTCGACTCCAATCCAATTTCGATAATTTCGGAATCAACTGCGGAAGGTAGGTTCGCCCAGCGTTATCCGGAGTCATTCAGAATCGTCCGGAATCACCAAGAGTCGTTCGGAGTTGTTCGGAATCGCCTGGAGTCATCTAGATGTTGAATATATGTCGAGTACAATCGTGTATCAATTTACAGTTTACTATACAGTTACATAAGTTTACTATTACTTAAGCATTACGGCCTTTTTGGATCGTTCGTCCTGAATAAGTTAACTTTTAACTCACTCATTTATTCATTTATTAACTACTCACTCAAACTAATACCACTTCAATATTTCAAAACGTGAATGTTTGATTTGAATAAGTAATAGAATTACATAGAATGCATCGTTGTTATTTCTGGATTTATTCAATTAACAAAAATAAATTTAATTAATTAACAAAATAGGAATTCAACATTTTTTTTAAACTTATCAAATTATACGATAGTACTTGTAGTGATCGTTGCGACATCTATGCGTCAGGCACGGGAACCACTCCACTCACTTAGCATAGTTCCAAACCGTATCAACCAGGAGCTAGGATCGAGCTAGGTGATAAGATCGGATGCGCCGATCTGATTACGAGAGAGGGTCGGATGCGCCGAAGATAGGATCGGGTCGCCGATCTAATGAAGAGAGGAGATCGGATGCGCCGATCTAGCGAGACGATAGGATCGAGTGCGTCGATCGAGTTAGGGACGGACCACTTCTCACACGCACCTGAACCGAAGCACACGTGCCAATAAACGAGACCAAACGTATCACAAAAGTATACAGAAAACAATACAAGTGGTGACCCCGACGTGATACAAGTGAAACACAAAAAGTTTTTTTCAGCTCGGTGCTTATTTGCTCTCGTTTGCCTCGTTTTCGTGCCCGCGAGTGATTATCGTGCACGCCAGTGAGAGTTGTGCCGCGAGTGATACTCGATTCCGCTAGTGATCCGTTCCGTCGTTATTCTGCCAATCGCGATTCGTGTGCTGAAACAGCCAGTGTCTCCCCACTTCCGTCGAGATACAGCTTCGTCGAGACCATCACGGTGACGTCGGACTAGACGCTGGCACCCTGCGCAGCCATCGCGAATCTGCACCAGACGGACGGACCACGTGGTCCGGCCATCGCGATAAGCCGTCGGAGAAGACGCACCCACGCGGTTCGGCCATCGCGATTCCACGTCGAACAAGACGCAACCCAGTGGTGTAATTTCACTTCGGACGAAACGTGCCACGCGGTGCAGCCACTGTGTACAACGAACGTGACGTACCACAAGGTGCGCCTACGGCAAAAATCGGCGGACGAGAAGCAACACGTTGGTGCTATCATTACATATATACGTCGTGTGAGACGCAACAACTCGGAACGCCAATTCCGAATCCACATCCGACGTACGTACCACGCCGCGTAGTCACTGTGAATAAGCGACTGGTGAGACGCAACCACACGGTGTGGCCAGGTTCCACGTCGGACGAGACGTGCCACGCAGAGCGGCCACTGTGAACAGCCGTCGGACGAGACGTAACCATCGCAGTTCCACGCGGTGCGGCCATCGCGATTCAACGTCGGACGAGACGTGCCACGGCGTTTCGGCCATCGCGGTTCCACGTCGGACGAGACGTGCCACGCGGTGCGGCCATCGCGATTCAACGTCGGACGAGACGCAACACGGCGGTTCGGCCATCGCGGTTCCACGTCGGACGAGACGTGCCACGCGGTGGGGCCATCGCGATTCAACGTCGGACGAGACGCAACACGGCGGTTCGGCCATCGCGGTTCCACGTCGGACGAGACGTGCCACGCGGTGCGACCATCGCGGTTCCACGTCGGAAGAGACGTGTCAGGCGGTGCGGCCATCGCGAACAACCATCGTACATGGCCAACGCAGGAGTATTCCGCATCGAATACAGCTAATCATTTTCATTTTTTTTATCATTATCATTCTTTTCAATCATTATTATCATTTATATATATATATATATATATATATATATATATATATATATATATATATATATATATATATATATATATATATATATATATATATATATATATATATATATATATATATATATATATAAATTATTATAATCATTATATGATCGTTGATTGCGTGTGTCCGGAAATATTATATCTTAGTTAGGATAGTTTTTTTTCTCTATCATTATTATTACTAGTATTATTCTAAATATTCATTCATTTATTTTACATTATTATTGCGTTTTTTTTATTTAGTTTTTTTTTTCAATTTACATTTCTTGGTTTTCGACCAATTTAATATTTTCCAAAAGAGAAAAATTTAAACACGATTACTCTGTAATAAGTCACGTAAAAAGGATTTAGTTTTTACTATGAATGAACAGAGTGGTAAAGTTTCGGTTACCGTGAGTGGGGAACCTTCCAAAGTGCCAAAAACGCAACCATGCTCGCCGTCACGCAGCGAACCTCAACCAGAGATCGAAAAAATTTCTATGAAGCTTCCTGAATTCTGGGAGGATGCACCGGACGTTTGGTTTGCCCAAGCTGAGGCAGAATTTGAAAGTTCAAAAATCATTCGCGAAAGAACAAAATATTCGTACTTGTTGGGCGCTTTACCGAAACAAATACTGGTAAAAGTGATTGACGTGTTGAAAAAACCCGATGTGGACAACCCTTACACCTCACTCAAACATCATATTTTGAATAGAGTTACTCAAAGTGAAGAGGCAAGATTAACAAAATTGCTCTATCACGTGGAGATTGGTGACAGGACCCCTTCGGACTTGTTCCGCCATATGGTGCAGTTAGCAGGAGATTCGAGTATGGTAGGTTCGGCCCTCATTCAGAAACTATGGAAATCGAGGTTGCCCAAAGCAATAGAAACGGCACTAATAGCAGTTGACACAAAGGAACAAGAAGAACAGCTGCGGATCGCAGACAGACTGTGGGAGTGTGCTCAAGTGGGAATGGTAGCAGAGGTAAAGAACAAGAGTGAATCTGATTATGATACACAAAATATCACCTCTGAAATAAGGGCAGAAATCCGCGAGCTTCGCGAGGCAATTAAAAAATTGACTTTTCAAGAGCGAGGAAGAAGCCCATCGCGCTCTCAAAGTGGTCGTGCTAGGCAACGTTCCAAGTCTGCTCGGTCAACCTCACAGTCGCGCATGTGCTGGTACCATTTTCGGTTTGGAAAAGACGCCGAAAAATGTGTTGCACCATGCACCTTCAGCAAAAATAACAAAAAAAACTAACGAACTCGCGTGAACTAGCGGATGTCCCGCGAGCTCACATTAGCTTCTCGCCCCGTCTTTTTATCGAGGACGAAATGTCCAAATTAACATTTTTGGTCGATACAGGAGCTGATGTGTCTGTAATTCCGCACACCATGATAGGAAAGGCAACGCGTAAAACAGAGGCAATGCTCACCGCAGCCAACGGCAGTGCCATTGCAACGTATGGTACGATGCTGCTAAGAGTTAGCCTCGGATTACGACGTGTTTTTAGCCATATATTTATGGTGGCTGCAGTCAACCGACCTATATTGGGAGCAGATTTTCTTTTTAGTAATGATATCGCAGTAGACTTGAAGCGACGCAAGTTAGTAGATTCGTCTACTCACATTACTGCTCAAGGGAGAATTGCTCAGGTTGACACGCCTACACCTAAACATTTTTCACATGAACCTTCCGCATTCACGAAGGTGTTAGAAGAGTTTCCAAATCTACTGGAGCCTCCGAATTTCAATGAGCCAGTGCGTCATTCGGTCCAACACCACATCGAAACCAAAGGGACTCTTCCCTTCTCAAGGCCTCGGCGCCTGGACCCCACAAAACAGAAGATTGCACAGGCAGAGTTTCAACAGATGTTGCAACTAGGAATCTGCCGTGTGTCATCATCACCTGTTTCGTCACCTCTACATATGGTGCCTAAATCGAATCAGGATTGGAGACCGTGTGGTGATTATCGGCGACTCAATGCCATCACCACACCAGACCGATATCCAATTCCCCATGTACAGGACTTCACCATGAACCTCAACGGGTGCACATTTTTTTCAAAGTTGGATATAATCAGAGCCTACCACCTGATTCCGGTTGCAGAAGAGGACATTCACAAAACTGCAATCACCACACCGTTCGGATTATTCGAATTTGTTCGAATGCCGTTCGGCCTTAGAAATGCTGGACAGACATTCCAGCGATTCATGAACACCATATTCAGTGATTTAGATTTCGTTTTCATTTATATAGACGATATCCTTATTGCCAGTCCAACAAAGGAAAAACACGTGGAACACCTTCGAATAGTGTTGAAGCGTCTCTCAGAGAACGGCGTAAGGATAAAATCGTCGAAGTGCCGTTTCGGGGTAAGCGAGATAGAATTTCTCAGCCACCGCATAACGGCCGAGGGCATTATTCCTTGCCCAAGCAAAATAATTGCTATCAGAGATTTTCCGACTCCAACTACAGTTAAACAGGCCCAACGCATAGTTGGAATGGTGAACTATTACCACCGGTTTATTAAAAATGTTTCGGAAAAACTGCGTCCTATTCACCAACTAATAGCTGAGCATAGCAACAAAAAAAATAAAAAGATTTTTGAATGGTCTCAAGAATGCGAGAAAGCATTGCAATCCATAAAAATCGACCTTGAAAAAACGACCTTGCTGGCCCATCCCATCAGTGATGCCAAACTATCGGTCTCAACGGATGCCTCCAATTATGCCGTCGGCGCTGTTCTCGAACAGACAACAAACGGCAAGCGAGTACCTTTAGCGTTCTTTTCAAATACCTTATCGCCAACGGAAACAAGATACTCGACTTACGATCGCGAATTACTTGCGATAGTTCTCGCTATTAAACATTTCAGACATTTTCTTGAAGGCAGATCTTTTGCGGTATATACCGATCATAAACCGCTGATTTCAGCATTAACTTCCAAATCGGAAAAATCACCGCGACAAAGTCGCCAGCTAGATTTTATTTCCCAATATACCTCTGATATACGCTATATTACGGGAGATAGCAATGTGATAGCTGATGCACTCTCAAGGATAGGGGAAACAGAGGCAATCACGAGAAATAGCTACGAAATTTTTTCTAGAGAACAGAAAAATGATGAACAACTAGTGAAGCTCATGCATAGTGCAACAAAAGACGTGAACTCAAAATACAGGTTGGAACGCCTAACCTTATTCGACACAGATTTAGTGTTCGAGTCCTCGACTGGGACTAACAGACTTTACGTCCCATCAACCTTAAGGAAACAAACTTTTGAGAGCCTTCATAATCTGGCACATCCAGGCATACGCGCTTCACGCAAAATTGTAACGGATAGATTTTTCTGGCCGTCCATGAAAATAGATATTGGCATGTGGACGCGAGCTTGTCTGGGATGCCAAAAAGCTAAAGTGGTTCGCCACATGAAATCCCCAATCGAGGAATTCAAGCCTACGAAAGGCAGGTTCGAACACATTCACATGGATTTGGTCGGACCATTGCCCCCGTCAGAAAACATGACATACCTACTAACAATTGTGGACCGATTCACAAGGTGGCCAGAGTGCTACCCGTTAAACGATATAACTGCACCCACAATAGCTAGAAAATTCGTTGACGAGTACATCTCACGTTTTGGCTGCCCTGCAGTTATTACTACCGATAGAGGTAGACAGTTTACTTCAAAGCTATTCAACGAGCTTACACAAATAATGGGAGTACACCATATTAAAACAACAGCATATCACCCCTAGTCAAACGGTATGGTGGAGCGTTTCCACAGACATTTAAAGGAAGCAATCAAGGCAAATGAAAACACCAATCAGTGGACGAAATGCCTACCATTGATACTTTTGGGAATCAGAGTCGCTTTTAAAGAAGACCTTAAAGGCGCACCTGCGGAAATGGTCTATGGCCAGAACCTGAGGTTACCTTCTGAAATATTTACCCCATCACAAGACAACTGCTTGACGGATCGAACCGAATTTATCAAAGATTTAAAAGAAAAATTTAGATCGGTGAAACCAAAGACCCCAAGGTACGATCGTCATAAACACGTTTACTTTCCAAAAACCTTAGAGGATTGCAAACAAGTTTATGTTCGAGTTGATAAAGTGAGAACAGGACTTACTGCACCATATGAAGGACCCTACGACGTTATAAGAAGATGTCGAAAATACTACGTCGTAAAAATTAACGAGAAAAACGAATCAATTTCTGTTGATCGACTGAAACCAGCGTTCGAATCGGAAGAGAGCCCAGACATGGTAAAATCACCAACCTCACTTCCGGTTTATCCTTCCAGAGGCGCAAGGAAAAAAACAGTCCGTTTCAAATGATACAATTGTCCGCGTTTTTTTTTTTCGCGTTTGACTGTTCATCGAATTCGCGACTGGGTCACTGGGGGAGGGTCATGTAGTGATCGTTGCGACATCTATGCGTCAGGCACGGGAACCACTCCACTCACTTAGCATAGTTCCAAACCGTATCAACCAGGAGCTAGGATCGAGCTAGGTGATAAGATCGGATGCGCCGATCTGATTACGAGAGAGGGTCGGATGCGCCGAAGATAGGATCGGGTCGCCGATCTAATGAAGAGAGGAGATCGGATGCGCCGATCTAGCGAGACGATAGGATCGAGTGCGTCGATCGAGTTAGGGACGGACCACTTCTCACACGCACCTGAACCGAAGCACACGTGCCAATAAACGAGACCAAACGTATCACAAAAGTATACAGAAAACAATACATACTGATAACACTAAATCTTATTTGGTATCCTTCCCTTTCTTCGCCTTGCGTTTAAATGCTCCTCGACTAACACTGAACAAAAACACAAAACAAAACATTGAAACAAACAAAAATCAACCCTTTTCTCTCCTCCATCTACACTAACTGCTACAGCTATATGTCTCAAAAATCTCAAAACATTTTTGTAAATGCGGAATTTTTATTTTGATCTTACTGCGCCCTTGTCTACTCCAGCAGCATTCCAAACGACAAACCCCGTTAAAAGTTAAATTTAATGCATCATACATTCGTCCTTTGACCGTCACTTCGGTTGCTCTCTTCAACAGCATCAAATTCTTCAAGGCTAGCTTGCGATGCAATTAATGGAAAACTAAATTCGTTTAAAGTCTTCTTCCTCTGGCAGAAAAACATATTCTAAAACAGAAGTGGATTGGGCGGAATGAGATTGATTTTGTTGCTGTAACTTTATCATTGTATCTAGCTTCAAATGCACATGGATTGGTTGGTCATGTTGGTCAGTGTATTAATTTGTTTGCTATTTTTAAAATCCAAGTTTTCAAACGCACTCCGCTCCAAGTATCCGCTCCTGGAAGCCTCCACACTGTTTCCGATGTTACAATTATCCATTGATATCTACAACGATGATAATGGAAGCAAATGTTCTGCTTGCTTTTGTGTACAACTATATAAATACCCTTAAATTATGCCTACAGCTTATCAGCAGAAACAACCAGCAACAGAATCACCAGCACATACCAATACACCAAGGACCAAGCCGGTATCACAGGTCGCCTATAATAATACAAGTGTAAATAAACGGTATATCATACTCAAAGATTTTCAGCTAACAAATGCACTTTATAGCATGAAAATAAAGCTGATATAAGCTGAAAGAACTGTTCGACTTGCAATTAAGCATCGACTTGCAATGAACACAATACGGTTTTTGAACAATAAAACTGAACAAAAGAGTTTCGTTTGAGTTTCATTTTGACAGCGGGTGTGGTGATGGCTCGAGCCAGTTGGAACAGATAATTGTTCGGAGGGCGTTCTATGCGCTCCGTGATATCACTGAGCGCCGCTTTATTTTAAAATTGTTCTTTGAGTTCTCTGAGTGCTTATATCAACGAGCAGAGAACAAGCAGAGAACCATCAATAGGTGTTTACATCCCGCTTGGCAAAGAGTAACTCATTTTGATGCCTCTCGCTACCCCTGACCTTAGTTTTAAAGGAATCATGCGACACACTCGCACTCCACTACCCCATCCCATGGAAAACGCTCCCACCATCGAGGTGTTGACCAAAATTTCGCTGTGTGCATGAGACACACACTCCCACTCCTCCAGCCCTCCACAGCTGAACGCACCCACCGTTGCGAAGATGGGAGAATTTTTACTCTGAGTGTGAGACCCTGAAGCGCAAGAGATGACACTATGTGTAAAGACGATCATAATTCGATATGGTCAAAAAGCGTCGATTGTCGTTTCATTTATCTGGTAATGATGTTTTCACTTCATCAAAATTTTAAACGTTCACAACTAGGCTGATAACAAATTTGAAATGTAAATTAGGATAAAATCAATTAATTTGAAGTAAAAAAAATCCATTATACATTGTTATAACCATATGATCAACACTGTTACATAGTGCCATATGCTTTGTGTTCTTCGCTCTCGCGCTGTGTTGTGAACGTTCAAAACTCATCGCCAGAACGAATACAAAGTTCATTTGGGAAGGATTGGTGCCGCAAGATGCAGCGAAAATCATTAAGTGTTATTAGAAAAGTTGTTAAGTTAATCGTGACAGATGTCAACGCAGGCGTAAATGCCGTTTTTTTGTTACTTGAACTACGGGTAAGTGCATGCATAACAAAAAGAATTTTCCAAATGATGTTTGTAATCTAACAATTGTACTGCTTTTAATGTTTGTATATTCTTCTATTATTTTCCATCACACCTAGCTATTTCATTACCATAGCTCCTGATAACAGATCAAAGCAGGTGAATCGGGCTTACAGAGTCGCCGTTTAACTTAAAATATCTTCGTGATCGGTAAGTTTTAAATAGTAGTAGTTTTGTTCACCATTCTAATGATCGATTTATCTTTCATTCCTCAGGAAAACGCATCAAACAGCAAGTGTTTTTCTTCCAACAGCACGCGCCATCAGTGGAGCAAGCTGCTAACTTTTTGTTCGCCCAGCACGCACCATCCAGAATTGAAATATTTCTGAATAGCTCTGTGAATAAAAAACTGCACAATTACTGTCCGAATTTCCTGGAATTTTTTTATCGATCTACGCTTGCAGGAATGGTGTCCGTTGAGGAAAAGGAATGAAAGGGTAGGAGTGAGGATTAACCAAAAACGCGGCATTGAGAATGAGGGGAGGTGCGCTCAGCGCTCACGCTGGGACACTCACGATGCTTGAAATAAAACCCTCTTGGCAGAAATCGCCTGTACACTCTGCCTCTCCCTACCCCCGCTCTACACTTGCGAGCAATCATGCGACACACTCGCACACTTCCATACGTCTCCACCCCTGAACGCTCCCATCGTTGAGGTGTTAAGCAAAAATCCGCTCTGAGCTTGAGAGACACACTCGCACTCCACCAACCCCCCATGACCGATTGCTCCCGTCATTGCGATGATGGGTTATTGTTACATCTGTGTGTGAGATCCTCGCTCTCACTCCGCCATGCCTTACCAACCTACTTCATGCCGCAATACTTCCACATTTGCGGTGATGGTAAAATTTTCAATCTGATGAGAGAGCGAAAGAAACTATGGGCGGATCATAGTACTATTTGGCAAAACATAAATAAAACTGATAAGCATAATTTGACTTATAGTGTCAGTGTGTGTGCAAGCGTAAAGGCGTTAAATTGGTTTAAATTAGCAGGTAAGTTGTGTAAAGTGTGATGATTGCTGGTGTTTTTTTTCTTTTTCAGTTTATAAACTGTATATTGTTATAGGATCCAGGAATCCAGTTCGTAACGGCTCGAAGCAACGGGCAATTGCTGATCAGAAAGGAGGAAAGAAAAGGTGAGAGGGGAGAATAGTGAGCGAAAGCACTCACAGCCGGTGAGTGCGTAGCTTAAATGGATACCACGCAAACAATGAGACCCCAAATTTTGAGTTATTCAGGCCGAGGGGTATGAGGACCACGCAAACAATGAGACCCCAAATTTTGAGTGATTCAGGCCGAGGGGTATGAGGAAGCTTGAGGAAGCACGGAGAAGCGCGCTGCGATGAGAGTTCGCATTCTGTTTTACACGCGCGCTTCACTAACACCAATACAAATACCGTGCTTTGACGAGCCGTCTGTGAATGTGTGTGTGTCTTCTTTCAGCGAGCTCAACTTGGAGCTGCTCGTCACATCGTGTTGTCTCGCTTACACTACAGCATCGAACCATCGCTCCGTATGTCCCCCCCTCCTACGCGTGCAAAACCACCAGTACAGCGCGACGCTTTGCCGGAGATGGTTGTGCGTGTTTTGTTCAAAGTCCCGCGCGCAGTGTTTGTGCATTGATGCGCATTTCGTTATAAGTCTCGTGCGCCGGTGTGTTTTGGTGAAGTGTGCAGTGAATAAACAGTGTGCACAGACGCACATGCAGTGCGTGGATCCACAGGTCAACGAATTTGCTGAACAGAGTCAACGCAGATTGTCGACAAGTTTCCCGCAGCCTGGCTCGACCCGGTATGACGTCATTGGATTCTAAATGTGTACTTTAGTGTGTACTTTATGTTTCAATAAAGTGTTTAATGTAATAAAAAATGACAGTGTTTGTGTTTAGTTTTAGAATAAGTGCATGAAAGAAAACGAAAAACGAAAGAAACAACTATCTTTACATGTGTTGGTAGCATGGCTCGAAAGAACACAAACACATTGAGAACTGCAGAGCGCACCGTGCGTTACGGGTGGGGAGGGGGAGGGCTCGCGCGAGGGTGTAACTCATTCGTCGAAGAGACACTGTATTTCGACAGCGTCACTCAAATCACTCAAAAAATACACTCATTTTGCCGGACGGGGAAGCTTGAGGAAGCAAGGAGAAACGCGCTGCGATGAGAGTTCGCATTCTGTTTTACACGCGCGCTTCACTAACACCAATACAAATACCGTGCTTTGACGAGCCGTCTGTGAATGTGTGTGTCTTCTTTCAGCGAGCTCAACAACTTCGAGCTGCTCGTCACATCGTGTTGTCTCGCTTACACTACAGCATCGAACCATCGCTCCGTATATCCCCCCTCCTACGCGTACAAAACAACCAGTACAGCGCGACGCTTTGCCGGAGATGGTTGTGCGCGTTTCGTTCTAAGTCCCGCGCGCAGTGTTTGTGCGTTGGTGCGCATTTCGTCAAAGTCTCGTGCGCTGGTGTGTTTTGATGAAGTGTGAAGTGAACAGTGTGTACAGACGCACATGCAGTGCGTGTATCGACAGGTAAGAATTTGCTGAACAGAGGCAACGCAGATATTCGACAAGTTTCCCGCAGCCTGGCTCGACCTGGTACTTTGCTTTGCAGTATGACGCCATTCGTGAGTATGATAGATTCTGAATGAGTTGAGAAAGTGTAATTTATGTTTCAATAAAGTATTTAATGTAACCAAAAATGACCGTGTTTGTGTTTGTTGTTAGAATAAGTGCGTATTTGCGATCGTGGCAATGAATGAAAGAAAACGAGAAACGAAAGAAACAAATATCTTTGGATGTGTTGGTAGCATGATTGGAAAGAACACAACACATTGAGAACTGCAGAGCGCACCGTGCGTTCCGGGTGGGGTGAGGGGGAGGGCTCGCGCTAGGGTGTAACTCATTCCTCTAAGAGTAACTGCTAACGGGGGACGGTACTCAAATCACTCAAATAATACACTCATTTTGCCGGACGGGTAGCGGTAGCTTAAACGATCAAGCCTCTCGTGAGCGGGCACTCAGCGTGGCTTAAAGCGTGGTCAATCCCTCTTGGCAGAAATCGCCTGTACACTCTGTCTCTCGCTACCCCCGTTCTGCACTTGCGAGCAATCATGCGACACACTCGCACACTTCCATACGTCTCCACCCCTGAGCGCTCCCATCTTTGAGGTGTTAAGCAAAAATCGGCTCTGAGCTTGAGAGACACACTTGCACTCCACCAACCCCCCATGACCGATTGCTCCCGTCATTGCGATGATGGGTTATTGTTACATCTGTGTGTGAGATCCTCGCTCTCACTCCGCCATGCCTTACCAACCTACTTCATGCCGCAATGCTTCCACATTTGCGGTGATGGTAAAATTTTCAATCTGATGAGAGAGCGAAAGAAACTATGGGCGAATCATAGTTCTATTTGGCAAAACAGAAATAAAACAGTTAAGCATAATTTAATGATATTTAATACAACACACAATAATTTACAATTAGTTTAAGAGTAATAATGATTCAATAAATGTGTGTTGTGTTTTAAATCTTTTTTTCCTGGCAATTGAAAGTTGTACACAAAACTATTCTAAAAATTTGGACAAGTATTGAAGCTGTCCCATAGTGATAAAAGTTGTTTTCTTCATCTGCGGTTCGCCTCCCTCGTTTGACAAATATCAGTGTTGACAAAAATTGGCTGGTTTGGTTCGGTGAAATTCTGGAGTGATTTATGCTGTTTAGTGAAATAATATTAGTTAAAGTACAGTTTAATTTGCTTGTGCTTACCGAGCATATAAGTGCAGTTAACCAATATTTATTTAATTGACTTAAAGTGTCAGTGTGCGCAAGCGTAAAGGCGTTAAATTGGTTTAAATTAGCAGGTAAGTTGTGTAAAGTGTGATGATTGCTGGTGTTTTTTTTTCTTTTTGAGTTTATAAACTGTATATTGTTATAGGATCCAGATATCCAGTTCGTAACGGCTCGAAACAACGGGCAATTGTGGATCAGAAAGGAGCAAAGAAAGGGTGAGAGGGGAGAATAGTGAGCGAAAGCACTCACAGCCGGTGAGTGCGTAGCTTAAATGGATAGCGGTAGCTTAAACGATCAAGCCTCTCGTGAGCGGGCACTCAGCGTGGCTTAAACTTTTGAATGCCAATAAGCTTTGTTTAAACTACGAGTTTAAGCCTACATGTCGCGCGATTTCTGTCAGAAGGGATGAAGCCTACATGTCGCGCGATTTCTGTCAGAAGGGCGGGAGATCGCTTGCGTGAACGCTTGGTGTAGCAAGCGAAATCGGACAAGTCCCAGAAAAGCGAGACGCAAGAGTTTTTCTCGAACGATGGAAAGAGAAAAGCCATATGAAACATGAGGATGGTTGGTGAGACACAGCCAAGGTGGGAGTAAAAAGTGACCAACACCCAGAAGTGCAAGACAGAGTGAAAATTTTTCTGAATGTTAGAATGAGAAAAATGATAGATACACATAAAAATCGCGCGATAATGCCGGTTGGGTGGATAGCAACAGACGATCGTCAAACCATCTTAAGCTTAAAATGATAGGTCAAAATAGTGTCTGGTGATGTGGTTTTGAACACTCTTGCAGCATGCCAAGACCGTGCAGTAGTTGTAATGCCAGATGAAGAAAGTGGGCATATAGGCTACAGACAAGGGGCTACATAACGGTTACAACTTTGTACAACATTTCATTCAACAATCGTTTCTCTTCTCCTTCCTCTTCTTCTTTGGCACGATAACTCCTACCTCTACCAATATTTCAGCGACATATTTTTTAACCATAGCAGGATAGTCCGTATAGGAATAGGACTATTGTGGTGAAAAAATGTTCTTGGTTCGGTACGGGTTCGCGTTGTAGGCAGCGCTGAGTTAGCACTTTGCGATTGGCGCGGTAAGCTTATCGAACATGACCTTGCGTAACAATTTCTATCGATGTGATGCGTTAGGTGAGAAGCGGACTTCCAGTTATGCCAAACCGGGTAGGGGCACAATACTGCTCCTAAATGAGTTGAAGGGACAAGTTGTACTATCCTATGTCCGATCAGATCCTACCTTCTTTCCGTTCTGGTCGCTTTATTTATACTCCCATCTTAAGAAAGTTAGCGCATATTTGTTCACCAGATGTTTACGCTCGTAACTTTCCCTTTTGCAACTTGGCGCGCTTTGACGAACGAATGTTTGTCCAGAGGAACGCCTTCCTGGTGGGCTTTTACACTTTTAAATGTTTTGCTTAAGTTCTAATGCGTTTCTTATGCTAATTGCTCTTCCTTATGTATGACCTACTTTTGAGGTCTTTCTTGTTTATGTCCTACTTGGGTGGTGCGACTACTATGGTAAAACACGGAACCACATGTGCAGTAAAGCACGGGACGCATGTGCAGTGTTTTACCAGGCTGTAAGCATTCATGTCTTAAGCGGGTACGTGACAGCATGGATGCTAAACCTCCACCCTCCGGAAGAATAACGTAATTTAAATTGAGTTATTCTCACATTTTAATAGCTCTATTTTTATGTACTATTTGGGTTTGATCTTCAATAGTTTCATTAGTTCCATCTATGTTAAATACTTCTTCTTCTCGGCCTGCTCAGGTATGAGCACGTCTCGTAGACATGGTCAGGTCGCCAATTCGTTTCCAGGAAACTTGGTTCTGGGCTGCAGTCCTCCAACCACGGCTGCATCCAATCTCTGACAGGTTCGACTCCACCTGATCCAGCCAACGACCCAAGTAGCAACCGAAGCTTTTTTCTCCCAGTTTCAACCCCCTCATGTCCACAAACTGCCTTCGCTCACTATTCCTATCCCATTTCTACATTCCACAACGTTTGTCGCGTTCTCGCTCATCAGGGTGTTAGTCAATTCTCTCTTGCCACACGAAGAGAATTCTTATGCACACTTCGTGTGTTTGATTCTACCCATCCCTTTTGAACACAAGTCATTTTCTTCCATCGCACTCATCAGGGTGTTTGCTCTTTTCCACCCAAGCCAAAGAGCGACTTCAGTGTGCTCTGAACCGTGCGCATGAAAGTGTGTGTTTGTGTGCTGCGTGAACTATTTTTCCTGCGTAAAACACTTTCCCGTACTGCACCATCCGCGGTGTTCTTTTTGCTTTATAGGAGGACGAATTGTTATCATCTGATTGTTTCGGTAAGTGTTTTTTTTAAGTGTCTAGTGCTATGTACCATCTCTACATTGACTTCAAAGCCGCATATGATAGCATAGCCAGGGTAAAACTGTACGTCGCTATGAGCTCATTTGGAATCCCGGCCAAACTGATAAGGCTAGTTAGAATGACTATGACCAACGTCACATGCCAGGTGAGGGTGGATGAAAAACTCTCAGGACCTTTTGCTACCACCAAGGGTCTGCGCCAGGGGCACGGGTTTGCCTGCCTCCTATTCAACTTGTCGCTAGAGAGGGCCATCGAGGGTGGAGACTACGGGAACCATCTTCTATAAGTCAACCCAGATCCTGGCATACGCTGATGATATAGACATCATTGGTCTGCGGCTCTCCTATGTAGCAGAAGCCTACCAAGGGATCGAGCAGGCGGCAGAGAACCTCGGATTTCAGATAAACGAGGCAAAGACCAAACTGATGGAAGAAACATCAGCGGGCCTACCAACAAATAATCAAAATCTACGTAGGCGTGACGTGCAGATAGGTGAACGCACTGTTGCTACAGATTTGCTATTTGGGTACTAAGCGAAATGGGCAACGCAGGAGAGAAAACGCACTGTTGTTTCGCCCGACCGAGTGAAAAAAGGAAGAGAGTTCAATTTCTTCATCAATTTTTAAAGCGTCACCAATAAACAAAAGTGTGCTATTACAAAGGTGTTTAAAGTTTTCCATCTCTACAAATTTCTTTAAAAATTGATCAGCATCAAGAAGTAGGAAAGATGAACTGCGTTGCTTGCAATCGCCCTGATGAAGCGGAGAATATGGTGTCATGTGACAAGTGTGGAGAGTGGCAACATTATGGGTGTGCAGGAGTCGACGATGAAATTAAGCACAACCCGTGGATGTGTGAAAAGTGCAGTTCTGGAGTGAAGACCACAGTTGATTCGATGGAAATTACGAATCACGCAGAGCAGGTCGGCGGAAACGTTAAAGGAGAGCTTAAGAGTAGGAGCGCCACGCGGTCGGCAAAGGAACGATCGTACGACGATGATAAGCGCTCTCTGAAAGAGGAGCAAAGCGTTTCTAACTCCGCTGTGGCGAGTAGTACTGGTGCGACAAAGAAGCGGTACAAGGACGAGAAGCTATTATCGACAAGTGGTGTAGAGGAGCAGCCAACGGTAATCGACGGGCGGTCGATCGAGCGTAATGCAGCGGTTCGACGGCGTGATGACGATACGCTATCGAAGAATAGCGGTGTAGCGGAGCGGCGAGAGGAAATCGGCGGACGGTCGATACTTCGTGAAACAGGTGAGCGGATGCGTGACGACGACACGCGGTCGATGCGTCGTGATGGAACGGAGCGGCTGGAGGTAATCGACGGGCGGTCGATCGTGCGTAGTGCAGCAGTTCGACGACGTGAGGATGATACGCAATCGAAACGTAGCGGCGAGACGGATCGGCGTGAAGAAATCGGCGGACGGTCGATAGTTTGTGGAACGGGTGAGCGGAAGCGTGGTGACGACATGCGGTCTATGCGTAGCGAAGTGATGGGACAGCAGGATCATTTCAACTATCGGTCGATAGGTCGTGGAACGAGAGAGCGAATACCTAGTGACGACGCGCGGTCGGTGTGTAGTGGTATAACGGGACGAAGACAGGGTAATGACACGCGGTCAATACATGAGGGTGAGGCAAGGCGGAGACGAGATGGTACAAGCCAATGAAGGTGTGAGGACGATGTACTCTCACGGTATACGAATGAGACAGTGCGCAGGGGAGACGACGAAGAAGAAGAATTGCAAGAGAAATTACTGATAAATGAGATTGCATTGCTCAGGTTGCAATTGAGTAAGCGTTTACGTGCGGAGAAAGAGAAACAAGAGAGAGAGTTGGATGAATTGCGTGCTACTAGAAACTCAAGATATTGGTTGGATAAAGACAGTGTGCGATCTATGACGACAGAAAGTAAAGTAGAAGAATGGTTAGATGATGCGTCTAGAAAAAGTAACAAGCCAAGAAAAAATGACGTTAAGGAAGAAAGCGAACCAACAAACAAACAGATTGCAGCGCGACATATAATCGGGAAGGATTTGCCGATGTTTTCGGGTGACCCTAAAGAATGGGCCATATGGTACGCCGGCTACGAAAGAACCACCAAAACATGCGGTTTTTCATTAGACGAAAACCTTATTAGGCTGCAACGGTGTTTAAAAGGGCACGCTCTAGAATTAGTGCAAGGCCGCTTGTTGATATCTGACAATGTTCCTTGCGTGATTAACCTCTTAAAAAACGGTTCGGCCAACCGAATGGTTTGATACGATCGACAGGGTTAGGATGACACCTTCTCCAAGAAGAGATGACCTGCAGAGTCTAATTAGGTTCGGAAGCGTAGTCGATGGTTTGGTACAGCATATCGAGGCAGCAAGAATGAAAAATCACCTTAATAACCCCACACTGTTGCACGATGTAGTGCACAAGCTTCCTACAGAGTACCAATTGAAATGGGCAGAATATAAATTAAAGCAACGTAAAGAAGACGACCTCGGTATGTTCGGATGCTTCATGAATCATCTGTTGGATTTAGTTTTCGAAATAGTTGATGATAAAACGGTCACTGGAAGAGGACACGTCAATGTCCATAACAATAATACGCAAATATGGTCACAGAGGACATGTGCGTTATGTAATGGAGGAGGGCATGGAGTATCGACCTGTGCCACATTTAGATCATTAACAAATAACGAACGGTGGAGGCGAGTAAATAATTTGTCATTGTGTCGAATGTGCCTCAACAAACATAGTAACTATCCATGTAGAAGCTTTTCTGAATGCGAAATATCGGGCTGTCGCCTCCCACATCACACGTTACTACATCGAACAAATTTAATAGATGATCAACAAAATAATGAATCATCACGGCAAACGACGAGCAATAGCGGATATTGTAGTACTCATTCAAATATAGGAAGAACAAGTTTGTCCATATTTAGAATTATACCTATTACGCTCGAGAAAAGCGGTCATACAGTGAGCATTTATGCGCTGTTGGATGAAGGATCAGACTTGACGTTACTAGATGAAGAAATAGCTCAACAAATGCAGATAAGCGAAACTCAACACGAGTTAAAAATGATGTGGACGAGACAAGTAGCAAGGACAGAGCGATATTCCATGAAGATTAACAGTTTAACAATTTACGGCAAACAAAAAAAAAATACCAAGTTAAAGACGTACGAACAGTATCGAGCTTAAAACTCCATGAACAAACGTTGTGCTATCAAGAACTAAAAACAAAATACCCCCATTTAAGTGGCCTACCGATTAAAGATTACAAAAGGATAGTGCCAAGAATGCTGATTGGATTAAATAATTTAAGCCTAATAGTCCCATTAAAAATTCGAACGAAGGTAAAAGAGCTCGAACACTTTTGATAGTACTACTAATAGAGTAGGAAAGCGGTTCGAGACTGGACTATTGTAGAAAACCGATAAAAAAAATTTCCACCAAGCTACGATAGGGCATTTAAAAGGTTGCTTGGACTGGAGAGACGATTACGAAAGGATCAAAAGTTATATGAGAGAGTTCGCAGCTTGTTAAGGGAATATGTAGATAAATAATATGCGCACCAAGCTACAATTCATGAGCTTGTAGCATATCTGCTATACAGAACATATTGTAATACACACTATCAGCCATAGACACATTGTAACACACTTTGGAAAGCCAAATCACACCATTGTAACACATTCATTGTCGCGCACACGAAAGTGTCTTTCGGAGCAGCAGCTTAAGACAGGCACAGTACACGCCGACTTAAGCACAATAATGAACGCACCAACTGGTTCTTGTCAAGTAATGGCTTCATTAATTTATTCAATTGATTTTATACTCTAAAAATGCTGACCGTCGTCGATCAGCATATTCTTCTTAATCTATTTTTCTTAGCCTATTTTTCCATTTAATCGTTAAACCAGCGCGCATCGCTGGCGCGTTGCATAACATAGCTAGTCAGCATTTATTGACCTAGCAACGCTTTGTTTTTTAAGCCTAAATTGTCGTCAGCGACATCCCTCCCCCCGTAAATCCTCGTAGGGGAGTTACAATTCTAGGTTTAAAGTGGGTGGCCTGCATGGAGGAGGACCAATATTTTGTTTTAGATATTTCTTGATTAACATCGCGGAAACCAAGATGACCGTAATAGAAACACTAAGTATGGTTATCGAGAAGAGTACATAGTTACTGGTTACTGATTCTACTTCGTTAGACTTATCTTCTTTTGATATGCTTAAATTTAACATGGGTTTAAAATATGCTCTAACTTGCTCAGATTTTATTAGCATCGTCGGTTGTATTTCGAACTTGCTCGTCAAAATGCTACAGTCTAGTGACAAGGTTATGATTCCGATTGAGCAGCTTGGTGTAGTGAGTGTTTTATTACATTTTAGTAATATCTTATCAGGGTTGGTAGAGAAGAACAGAATACTGTTTGGATTTGTAAGTTGTATAAATTCAGTGACTTCTGGCCCTATTTCCTTTGAACTACATCTGGTACCACTTTCTGTGTGTAGTAATGCTGATGCTATGCAGTCTGGTTCTCGTTGTATTATTTTCTCAGAAGATATGTAATGCGATTCGTTCAGTTTAAAAATTTCCTTCGGGTATAAGTAACTAGTTTCGTTGATGGCTATTGTATTTTCGTGTATGTCTAAAATCGTATAATTAGCAATGTTTGGAATGGCTATGACTTTAAACATCTCGTAATTTTCTATCGATACAATTACGTTTTTGATAGAAAAGACTATTTCACCATTTTCTATCCTCCTATTGGTTATTTCCGAGTATTCTAAAACGTTATAATGACTTGCCATCTTTCTTCGTATAGTTTGTTTTAACATCTCTTCATCCTCTAAATATAATTGGTTTGAATCTATTTCGTGATACTTATTTATCATGTCTTGTACTAGAGCGGTTGTAAGCATGATCGTTTCTTGTATGTACTTTGTTAGAACTTCATTTTTGTTATGCTTAAATTCTTTGCTGAGAACATCTATACCATCATAGAGTTTGTCTATTCGGTGACGTAAATTTTCTGTTAACTCATTGTGTTTTTTATTTGTTTGGGTCAAACGTTCGGACACATGTGTAATTTTTGTATCCTCTGCTGCTCTGAAGGCTGCTAATTGCTCGTCTATGTCGTCTCCCCCGAACATGAAATCTTTTAATATACCAAATATTCCCCGGGAGCGTTTTGTCCTTTTGTGACTTATTCCTTGAATTAGTTGAATTGCATGGTTGCATTCGCGCTGGATTGTAACTTTTAGATCTGAGAGTTCGGAGTCCGTACTATTAACGGAGTTCAATACTGTGGTTAAGTGTTTTTTCAACGTTTGTAACGTATCCGTATCATTTGCCGGACGTGTCCCCGTATGGAATGTCGTTTCCCATGCTCCTTTTTTCAATAGGAGTGTCCCAATATGATCAAAGTATATTCCTGGTTCAGGGATAGGTACGATCGATAAGCATTCGACTCTAAACAGAGCGGCTATGTATATTGTTATTTTAAGGATGAGCTCCATGATACGGGCCTAATTTTGAGCTTTTTCCTTTTTGGTATTTGACTTGCTAGTTCTTCTGCTTTAGCTTTTATAACGTTAAGATTTGTTTCCTTCCTTTTTCCCCAATTTGGAAATGTTTGATCTCGTTTTACCTCGAGTACTGCTAGTTTTACAGTTGGCCTATTAACTACATTATTACCTACTTTGATTCGTGCTGAACGAGTTTGTCCGTCTACGCCAGTTACCAGCTCGCAGATTCGGCCTTTAAACCACTTTCCTTTCCTTTGTTCATCGGGAAACGTGACAATATCGCCTATTTGTAATGGTTTGGCCGGTTGAGTCCACTTTTCTCGTATAGAGAGCTTTGGGAGATACTCAGCTATCCACCGTCGCCAATATTGTTGTGTGATTGCCTGGGCCCTTTTCCAATCGGACCGTACCAATTCTGTTTTGGTGATATCTGAGATATTCGGCTCTGCCTCGCCGGAACAACCTAGCAAGAAATGAGCTGGAGTTAGGGGCTCGTCATCTTCTTCTTCTAGTGTTAAGTGAGTCAATGGTCGATTATTTGTTAGGAACTCTATCTCAGTTAGTATTGATCTGAGAACGTGTTCTTTATAACTCTCAGCCATGGGAAGCAGACTCTTGATTTCTCCAACCATTCGCTCCCACGCACCTCCAAAATGAGGGGCGCCTGGTGGGTTAAAGATCCATTCTATGCCTTCTGAGGCACATCGATATCTTATTTGTTTCATCTCATTGTCGGCTCCGACAAAGTTGGTCCCATTATCGCTGTATAGGAAAGATACCTTTCCTCTTCTGTATTGCAAATTTTTTAAGCAAACAATAAAGGTGCTTGCCGTTAGATCAATGGCTATTTCTATATGGATTGCTCTTGTGGTTAAACACGTAAATATAACACCCCACCTTTTTTCTGACCGTCTGCCTATCGTAACGAATAGGGGGCCGAAGTAATCTACTCCACAATGCGTAAATGGTTTTTTAAACACTGCTGTTCTACATGTTGGCAGTGGTGCCATTATTGGTGGGATTGGTTTAGCTCGTGCGTTTTTGTAGTATTGACATTTGTTTATTACGTGCTTAAGACTGCTTCTGAGATCTATCACCCAGAATTTTTGACGAACTGCAGCCATCACTGATTCGCTCTTCTGGTGGTAGTACCTTTCATGATAATGTTGCAGGATAAGGTTTGTAATGTGATGCCTTTTTGGTAGGACAATAGGGCTACGTGCGTTAAATTGAAGAAATTTAACGTGTTCAAGTCTTCCTCTAGAACGCATGATCCCATCTTGGTCCAACATAGGGCACAGGCACCTAATTTTACTGCTGCCATTAATCGGGTTCTTCAATGAGAGTTGTATCATCTCCGTTTGAAAGCTTTCCCATTGAGCCTTTTTTATTAAGTGGCACTCAGCTAAGTCAAGGGTAGCTTTATCGATTGCTGTCGAAAATGACAGGGATTTAGCCTTACTTTTTAACCAATCCAAGTACTTTAGTGCGTACGCTACCGATCGTTTTAGACGGTGCCAGTTGGAACACCATTCGACGGAAATGGCGTCATAATCTATTCTTTCCACTGTTCTCGAAGTGTTTACCCTTTTCCGGTCTTCAAATGTGTCTGGAATGTCTGGTGTTAGTATTTTTATTTCTAAATTTTTGAGAAAGTCGGGACCATTTAACCATATTGACTTTTTCTTACAAGTTTTTGTAGCTTCGTCAGCAGGGTTTTCTGCAGATGCTACCCAGTTCCACTGCTTCGGAGAGTTGAACTCCAAAATTTCTCCGATTCTCAGGGCTACGAACTGATTATATGTTCTAGGTTATGAGTTAAGCCAAGCTAGAACTGTTTTTGAATCGGTCCAAAAGAATTCTGTTTGAACCCTTAACCGCAATTCCCTCTTGATTGATTCGTTTAGGCGAGTGCCTAGCACTGCCCCTTGCAATTAAAGCCTAGGGATCGACAGTGGTTTGGTAGGAGCGACTCTTGATTTTGCGGCCACGATACTTATGTCGATGCCTAAGTCGTGGACTGTCCTAAGATACGTGACTGCGGCAAAGGCTTTTTCTGACGCGTCTACGAAAGTATGGAGCTCCCTGATCTTTACGTTATTTTCAATCGAAAAACATCTAGGTATGGATATGTTGATCGAGTTTTCGATTCGGCTTATCCAGTTTTCCCATTTTTCCTTTATGGACTGTGTGACTTCGTCATCCCAGTCTAGTTTAGTTTTCCAAAGATCTTGCATCAAAATCTTACCTTCAACAGTAATGTTGGCAAGATGGCCTAGAGGATCGTAGATTTTCATTATATATGAGAACATCTGACGTTTCGTTATTGTTTTAATATCTGCCCTTTTAAACTTGTACGCAAAGACGTCGGACTCTTTGTCCCTAATCAATCCCAACACTTTATCGAAGTTTTGATTTTTCTCCTCTATGCCAAGTACACTTTTCTCGGATAACCTGTTGGTTGGAATGCTTTTCTCCACTTCTTTTGAGTTGGAAAGAAATTTCTCATAATGAATTTATTATCATCATGTATTTTACACACCTCCGAGATAGTATTCACGGCTGTATCAATATCTGGATAACTATCTAGGTAGTCATCTACGTAGTGATTTTCAATAATTGCTTTTACTGCCTGGGGATAAATTTTTTTGTAACGCAGTGCGTTTTCGTTCTTCACAAACTGAGCACAAGTTGGTGAGCAAGTTGCCCCAAACGTCATCACTTGCATAACGTAAACTTGAGGAACGTCAGAAGGCGATTCTCGAAATAGAAATCTTTGAGCGTCTTGATCTTCCCGTCTCACCTTTACCTGGTGATACATTTCCTTGATATCTCCTGAACAGCCTATTTTGTGTTCCCTGAAGCGGACTAGCACTCCGAACAGGGACGCAGTAAGATCTGGGCCGGAAAGAAGTTGAGAATTAAGGGATATATTTTGATCTTTTGCAGCCGCGTCGAATACTAAACGTGGTTTGGGAATGGGTTTATTATGGTTTATCACGGAAAAGTGGGGAATGTAGTTTATTTTTCCGTTTAATTGCAGCAGTTCCATTGGTGTCGCCTTACGTGCATATCCCTTTTCAACGTATGCGTTTATTTCTTTATGATACCATAATTTTAAGTTTGGATCCCTTTCCATTGCCTTCTCTTGACTTTTTAAGCGCGTAAGCGCTTGTCCGTAACTGTCTGGCAATTTAGGATTGTCGGTTTTCCATACTAAACCAATTTCGTATCCGTCGCCAGTATTTTTAAGCGTGTCTTTCATAATTTTTAACGCTCTTTTGTCTTCTTCAGAGGCACGGGTTGGAGTAGGTTTAACTCCAAATTCCTCTGTAGAAAAGAAACCACGCAAGATTTGCATCATGTTCTTGTTTTCTTCTTCGTACGTCTCTGTCATCACAAATGAGTTCTCTGTGACATTTGGCGTATTCGTTCCCCCAAAAATGACCCAACCAAGCCTCGTTTCATGGGCAATTGGTTCGTTTGGTCTACCTTCTCGATATTTTGCACCATGGCAAAGATACGAATGAGGAAGGCCTAGTAGCACGGTAGGCCTCGCATCTGCATAGCTAGAGATACTAATGCCTTTCAAATGTTTAAAATTTCTTTGCAAACACGGAGCATCTATGGTTTGAACGGGAAGGTTAAGTTCCCTTACACTTCTGAGACCTTTTACTTGAAATTTTCTTTTGTTAGCTCCCTCTACTGTTATGGGAACTATCCTACTTTCTGTCTCTTTTTGAATGCTTCCGTCCGTCCAGGAGAGAGTTAGCGGTCTTTTTGGTCCGTGAACGTTTAGTTCTTTTCGGACACTTTCCAAAATGAGGCTAGTTGAAGAGCCAGGATCCATGAATGCATAAGTTTCGAATTTTCTATCATTATGGTGCAAAGTGATGGGCACGATCTGATAGAACAGATTATTCTTTTCCTGATGGCAATTTATTTTGTTTGTAGGTTGCCTTTCTACCAGATTTCTTTTATGAAACATACTATGATGCCTTTTGCCGCACCCGTACACACTACATTGTGGTGGTAGACGACAGTTTTGGGCGTTATGGTTGCTGTACTTGCAGCAATTGGTGCAAATTCTATGCCGAATGAAAAGAGATAATTTTTCATCGGGCATCTTACCGTTCAATTGTCGGCAACGAGTGGTTTCATGAGGAAATCCACAAATTTGACATATCGTTTGCTTTTCTGGCCCTTTATGACGATGCTGCATGTTTTGACGGTTCGACCTTTCTTGTTTGGCTACTCCTTCGTTCGCGGCCAGTATAATGGCCAGTTCTTCAGAGGGTTTCAGCCATTCTGCTAGGTCTTTTAGCGTGAGATTCTTATTATCTTGTTTCCTACTTATTGTGTGTTTCAACCATTCGTTCCGAAGTTCGGTTGAAAATCTTGATGTCAAATCGTTTAGCAGCCTCTGGTCATTCAAAAAACCTTCTTGCTTCAACAACACCATGTTGTCAATGAGATTGCGCAAAGCGTTGGAAAATTCTAAGAATGCTGAGGGATTATCTATCGTTATGTGCTTTACTACTAGTAATTCTAACAGTAAAGACTTGTAAATGCTTTCAGCATTTCCAAACATTTTGTCGAGCCTGTTTAATACAAGCGGAACGTTTTCTGGGTTAAGCATTAACCCACTAACCGCACGAAATGCTTCGCCCTTCAGATGCTTTTGCAGCCTATTCATGTTTTCTAAATTTGAAAAATTACAAGCTCGGGAAGTTTCTTCGTAGGCTTGTTTAAATTGAGGCCAGCATTTATAGCTTCCATCGAAATCTGGAAGCTTTGAAAGTGTTACTTTCGAGTCCTTAGAACACAACGATTGAACCATTTTGTCTAAACTCTGAGTTAACAGATTTACGTCTAAACTTGTCATTGGTTTTTCATTGACATCTTCTGATTTTTTGTTTTGTATCTCTTCTTGTAGCCGTTTTAGCTCTTCTTCTATTCTTACTTTTTCTTTTTCTTTTTCTTCTTCAATTGTCATTTTTTCTTTCAGCAGTTTTTGCGTTTGCATTAGTGCTGACCTATATTCCTGCCGTTCAACTTCCTTATCTTTACATTTTTTGCATAAAAAATCTTTAACAGGTGATTTTATGTCTAAGCATGACAAGTGAAACCACCTGTCGCAATCAATACAAGTTATCAATTTCCCTATCTCATCTGGGTTCGTGCATAATTTGCAGTGCCCATTCGGATTCTTTTTAAAATCGTATTCCATCTTGAACTCACCGTGGTTCAGATCCGCTTCAGCAGGGTCAACTCCTATTCGGCTGGTCAGGGACGGCTGGATCGGGAGTGATGTCTTCACTGCTGCTTGTTGGTCTTCTCAGGATTACAATACGACGTCTTCCGTATTACGTGCCGGTTGCCCTCAAACCGAGAACGATGGTTGCCTCAACCGGAACGATGTTTTCTTAGCGGTGGGTCGGCGGTCATACACACGACGGTCATACACACGATGGATACACTCGTCACAATTAATTTCTTCAATTTGCTCTTCCTACGTTGCACTGCGTCGGATGCCTAGCTCGCGGCACACGTGTTTCGTTATACGTTTCGTCGGAGTTAACGTCCGATACTTGCGACGCACGTTTTACGATAACTGTTTGTTTTTTTTTTTTTCAACTGGAGCTAAATTGACGGTTTCATGTTGCGTTGCGAGAACGGATGCACCTTTCGAAGCTCGCAACGTACACGTATTGGTCACCTTTTTCACTAGTTCAGCATTTGCCTTGTACGTTGGCAGTATCGAGTTCACTTTCGATTGCGTCACTTCACTAACGGTAATGACCGCGTTCTATTCACTGTTGTGTCGTTGCACTTACAGTTCTTTTGCACTCACTCACCGCCGAGGCGCTTCTCGGGTTTTGCTTCGTCGAGCTCGCGGCGTACGCGTATTGGTCACCTTTTCACTAGTTCAGCATTTGCCTTATACGTTGGCAGTATCGAGTTCACTTTCGATTGCGTCACTTCACTAGCGGTAATGACCGCGTTCTATTCACTGTTGTGTCGTTGCACTTACAGTTCTTTTTGCACTCACTCACCGCCGAGGCACTTCTCGGGTTTTGCTTCGTCGAGCAACTGGTGCGTGGCCCTTCTTCCTGGGCTGGCTGTCGTAGATCGGCTACGCCGGATCGTCGTCCGTCGCCGTTGTTTCACTATCACAACCCTGCTTGGGTTGCTGTGGGGTCTATTCACGCCTCTACGGGCTTGTTACTACTTCGGGTTTTTATTTCCCGATTTATTTGACTACTTGCCGAACCATTGGTTGATGCGTCCTCTCTGGAGCCACCATTTGTCGCGCACACGAAAGTGTCTTTCGGAGCAGCAGCTTAAGACAGGCACAGTACACGCCGACTTAAGCACAATAATGAACGCACCAACTGGTTCTTGTCAAGTAATCGCTTCATTAATTTATTCAATTGATTTTATACTCTAAAAATGCTGACCGTCGTCGATCAGCATATTCTTCTTAATCTATTCTTCTTAGCCTATTTTTCCATTTAATCGTTAAACCAGCGCGCATCGCTGGCGCGTTGCATAACATAGCTAGTCAGCATTTATTGACCTAGCAACGCTTTGTTTTTTAAGCCTAAATTGTCGTCAGCGACATTCATTATAACACACTCAGTAAATCAGATCATACCATACACACCCGGAAGTCTCAGGCCACACCGTTCATATAAAAACAATTGTGACACACTTATCAGAACCAACCGAAACGTACAACATAAGTAGGAACAGTTTATGCATTTTAACCCAAAGCAGGAACAGTATATGCATTAAACTCAAAACAGGAACTTAGTGACAAGAACCATCGTTCTTGTCAACAAAAGATAAACGTAACTAGCTGAGTGAAAACAATAACTTTCCAACATAAAAACCCGGAACCAAATGTGCGAAAC
Organism: Anopheles gambiae; assembly: GCF_943734735.2. Taxonomy (NCBI): domain Eukaryota; kingdom Metazoa; phylum Arthropoda; class Insecta; order Diptera; family Culicidae; genus Anopheles; species Anopheles gambiae. The sequence continues at coordinate 24,726,251 of NC_064600.1, read as the reverse complement.
CCTTAACTTCAGTATAAATAAAACCAACTCCGACCGTGGCAGGTCAGATTCGTTCCGACTGTCAAGATAGGACATTACGCTGCTCAAAAATCTTCGCCTTCCAACTTATTTCAAGAGTTTAGTTATGTCCCCCTTCCCAAGGTAAGGCCTCTAAACTCCAACGTTTCCAGTAAGGGAAACCTCCAAAAGGTTTCTATGATCGCCTGGACGATCAAGTGTCGAAAAGTCCGCTCGAACGAAGTTTTATTTCCACCTCGGCTCATGTCAGCGAAACACTGACCTACCGCGACGATACCCGAAGTACAGTTGTACGATCATCGCATTACAAGCTACAAGATACGAAAATCGACGAATGTTGGTATTTGCCACTAGGATTAGTGATCAATCCGAGAAAACCGAGCAAAGTGAGACTTATTTGGGATGCAGCAGCTGCCTCACATGGAGTATCTCTGAATGCTGCGCTTTTGAAAGGCCCCGACCTTTTAAATTCGCTGATATCTGTACTATACAACTTTAGAAAACACGCATACGCTTTAACGGGAGACATAAAAGAGATGTTTCATCGATTACTAATTCGGCCTGCTGATCGGCAATACCAGCGTTTTTTTATGGAGAGAAAGCCCAACAGAAGACGTGTCTGTATACGTACTGGATGTGGCTATGTTTGGAGCAGCCTGTTCTCCAACTTCAGCGCAATATATTAAAAATCGTAATGCATGGGAAGTAGGTAACGATTCTAAGCGCGCGCTGACCGCCATATTAGAATACCACTATGTGGACGATTACCTCGACAGTTTTGCGACGGTGGAAGAAGCCATTGATGTAAGACTGGAAGTGAAAAGAATCCATGCAGAGGGAGAATTCGAAATACGTCGTTTTTTATCGAACAATCAGGCAATAGTGAAAGGTGTGAGTCAAGAGGCAACGAACATAGATAAGGCTATAGAGATCGACAAAGGAGTAGAATCTGTACTGGGTATGAAGTGGAAACCGGACAAAGACGTTTTAACTTACTCGTTTGTAATAAGGCCGGAAATGGAAAGAATACTGCTGAAAACACATATCCACACAAAGAGAGGGGCATTGAGAATTGTAATGAGCTTGTTCGATCCTCTTGGATTGCTATCCTTTTTCCTCATACATGGAAGAATACTGCTGCAAGAGATATGGGCTGCTGAAATTGACTGGGATGAAACAATACACGAAAGTGATAACCAACAGTGGAGGCGTTGGATCGACATGTTACCCCGATTATCCGAAGTAAATATTCCACGGTGCTACTTTAATGGAGGTAACTACGAAAGCTATATCAATCTAGAAGTTCATATACTTGTAGATGCCAGCAAATCCGCAAATGCAGCTGTAGCATATTTCCGAGTGATTACTGGAGACGAGCCCATGGTTGCACTTGTCACAGCAAAGGCGAAAGTAGCACCTTTAAAGCTGATGTCCGTGCCGCGGTTGGAGCTTCAAGGCGCGATACTGGGCGTACGACTTCTAAACAACGTAGAAGCGAATCACCGGCTGAAAGTCAAACGACGTGTGCTATGGACCGATTCCGAAATAGTTTTAGCCTGGTTAAGATCCGACCATAGAAGATACCAACAGTTGCTGTAGCCAACAGTCCAACAGTCGTAGGCTTTCGAGTTGCTGAGATACTTACTTCAACCGATGTAAGTGAATGGCGAAAGGTGGAGTCCAAGTTAAATGTGGCAGATTTAGCGACCAAATGGAGCAAGGAGCCTAGTTTCGATGAAAATTCACCATGGTTCAAAGGACCGTCATTTTTAAAACAAACAGAAGATTGTTGGCCAACACAAAATATAGAACCATATACAACAAACAACGAGCTAAGAAGAGTTAACATCCATGCAGAACAGCAACAAATGGTAGCGATCGAACGATTCTCAAGGTGCGAGAAGCTTGTAGGAAGTATAGCACGAATACATTGGCTTATAAAATACTTGAAGCATAAATGTCAAGAAAATACAAAATGTGAAGATGCACTGAATCAAGAACAATATGTAGAAGCGGAGATAACACTTTGTATATGGGCACAAAAAGAACACTACGAGGCGGAGATCAAACAAATGCTCAGTTTGAAGCAGATACCAAGATCTAGTACGATATGTAAATTGTGTCCCTTTTTGGACGAACAAGGTGTTATGAGAATGCGAGGAAGAATAGGAGACTCACCATACGTACCATACGGAACAAAATATCCTATAATCCTTCGACAAAAGTCCCGAATAACGTTTTTACTGGTAGACAAATTCCACAGAAGATACAAGCATGGTAATCGAGAGACAGTTGTGAACGAATTACGACAACAATACTATGTGCCAAAACTGCGGGCGCTGATAGCACGTGTACTTCGCGAATGCATATTTTGTAGGATAAAACTCGCTAAATCGTGTACACCCCCTATGGCACCATTACCTATAGAAATAGTTACACCTTTTGTTCGGCCTTTTACATACGTAGGAATCGACTATTTTGGTCCGGTGTATGTAAAAGTAGGTCGTAGCAACGCAAAACGCTGGATCGCTCTTTTTACCTGTCTAAGTATAAGAGCCATTCATATGGCAGTAGTACATAGTTTATCGACAGAATCGTGTGTAATGGCAGTGCGCAGATTCGTGGCGCGAAGGGGAGCACCAGCTGAAAACTTCAGCGATAATGGTACAAACTTCCAGAGTGCTAGTAGACAGCTGTATTTGGAAGAGAGGCAACGCTACAAAGAATTATCATCCGTTTTCACCAACGCAAACACGCGTTGGAACTTTAATCCACCGGGTGCACATGGGAGGAGTGTGGGAAAGAATGGTTAGGTCCGTGAAATCGGCAGTAGGCACAGTTATAGACTCACCTAGAAAACCCGACGACGAAACTTTAGAAACGATAATACTCGAAGCAGAATCAATGATCAACACTAGACCCCTTACTTATATTCCTCTTGAGTCAGCAGACGACGAAGCGTTGACTCCAAATCACTTTTTGCTGGGGAGCTCATCAGGCATTAAACAAATAGAAGTACGCCCTACCGATATCAAAAGCACATTGTGGAGCAGCTGGAAGCTGGCACAACATTTGTTGGATAGTTTCTGGAGAAGGTGGTTGAGGGAATATCTGCCCGTTATAAGAGGGAATATCTGCCCGTCAGAGAGAGATTGACTGTCAAACTGAGTGGATGTGCCTTCCTCGTGCTCCTGATTTTATACGCTGTTTTGCCGTGTTATTTCTGAAATTTCAACATTTGCAACAGTGGTGCTGCTGAGTTGTTCGTACTGGCTAGTGCGTGCCTTCGACTAATATAAAGCTGCACTGGAGTTATTCTGTTTATTCAACATTTATTCAACATTTTTGCCGAGAAAGTGTTTGGCTTCGTTTCTGCTCCTGTCACTCATCAGTTTGTGCTGAGTCATCGTTATGCAGTGCTCAACCTGCAATGCACCCACCGATAGTGCTAATTCGGTGTCCTGTGCCGGTGTTTGTGGTTCCAAGCATCACACCCATTGCACGGGGTTGTCCCGTGATTCTACTCGTGAGCTTGGGCGTAATAATCAGTTATTGTGGTTGTGCAAAACATGTCACGAGTTTCGCATTGGCACAAATTCACTTCTCACAAGTGAGATAGCAGCCCTACTCGAATTGGTGAAAGCAGATATTCTCACCACAATTGACTCATCTCTCTCTTCTCTTAGATCGGCTATCAAGAGCGATTTGCTTCCTGAGATCCTCGCTCTCGTTGATAAGCGAGCGCTAGCACCCATATTAGCTAAGCCGTCTGTCAGCAACGCATCGCGAACGCACACATTCACTAATGTATCGTCGCTCAATGCCACAAATACATCCAGAATGACTAAAACAGCTTCCGCTCGCCGTACATTTACTAACTCAACGGAGCTCACTGATGATATCCAAACTGCGAACGATACCAACACTGTGGAAGATTCTGACAACTGTAACCACTACAATCATCGTACTAAGCCGACTAGTGATGTTAGTGCTGGAAACTATCGAACAAATACACAAGCATCTTCTGATCCTGTTTTGAACCAAAACACCACCAACACGGGCATAGCCGAGAAAGTATGGTTATACTTCACGAACATCAAATCGCATGTCTCCGCTGATGATATGCTTGTGTGGCTTAAAGCTGTGCTACCAACGGACGATATTAATGTTTACCGTCTCACGAAAAAGGGTGTGAACCTGGACTCGATGTCCTTCATATCGTTCAAAGTGAGTGTTCCTAAATCTCTTAAGGAGCTTGCGCTGCAGTCTACTATTTGGCCAGTTTCACTTACTGTTCGGGAGTTTGTTGCTCGTGGCCTACCAAAGCAACGTGTACATGAAAGGGCTCGATTTGACCCTTCTGAGCTTATTTCGCATCGTACAAATAGTGAAAATTGCTCTTCAGCTGTGCCAAAAACTACCGCTCATCCGGATCATTTTTTGGAACATCGATCGCCACCCCCACAGCGCGGGATTCTATCACCATCCCAGATGACCGAGATCCTAGAGGCTATTCAACTGGAGTTTCCTCCCACACCGCCTCAGTTATCACCGGGGGTGGGGCTTCAATCACAATCCAATCTCAGCAACAAGAACCGCTCACCACAGATCAGCCCGTCTGCCAAACGGATAGGTCACAATTCATAGACCCATTCGTGATCTATTACCAAAATGTTCGAGGCCTTCGCACCAAATACAATGAATTGCGCCTTTCTGCGAATGAATCAGGGTTTGAAATGCTTGCCCTTACTGAAACCTGGTTAAATGAATCGATTCCATCCAACATGGTCCTTGATAGTGATGCCTACAACATATACCGCTGTGATCGAAGCAGGTTAAACAACGAACGTTCGCGTGGGGGTGGTGTGCTACTGGCATGTTCCGTTCGATATCCTTCTGTGGCACTTAACATGAATCAACCCACGCTTGAAGCTTTATGAAGCTTTATGTATACGTGTTTCTTTTTCTAAGTTTCGTCTTTATGTGGGGATTGTTTATGTGCCACCGTATTTGAGCAGCGACCGCAACTATTTGGAATCCCTTTCTGCTTTCATCAGTGATGCATACATGCAAATGAAACCGAATGATCATCTTATCCTTCTGGGTGACTTCAATCAACCTGCGTTAGAGTGGTCGCTTTCTACCGCAGTAAGGCCAGATTCATCTTCAGCTATAAGACATTATGTGCCACATATTTCTTCGAATACATCCAGTTCCTGCTTTTTGGATATGTTAAACCTGCATGAACTCTATCAGCTGAACGGGGTGCATAACCATTTAAATCATTATTTGGACCTGGTGCTCTCCAACTCTGCTGCAGCTGCTTGTTGTTCTGTGTATCCTGCTTCGTCACTGCTCCTGCCCCAGGATGCCCATCATCCTGCTCTAGAAATTGCGTTACCGTCTTCTTTATTTAGGGCTAGTAGGGTTTTGAATGTATTACCTTCTGCTCCTAATTCATTGAGTGTTCGTTATAACTTTCGGCTCACAGACTATCGTAAACTTAATTCAATTCTATCTCGTTCCGACTGGTCTTTTTTTTATCAATGTACATCGGTCGACGAGGCTGTCCAATCGTTTAATGCTTTGTTAACCTCTGCACTCCTTTCATGTACACCTATTTTTCGTTCCCCTCCTAATCCTCCCTGGTCCAATCGTACTCTTCGCAACCTGAAAACGGATAGAATGAAATATCTTAGGAGATATTGTCTGAACCGATCTGCTTTCAACTTTCGTTTATTTAAGTACGCTGCCTCTGCGCATCGACTATACAACAGGGCTCGTTTGTAGACTGCAATCGCGTTTCCGTTCTGATCCAGCATCCTTCTGGCAATTTGTTAGGATTCGAAGAGGGTGCAATACGTTACCTAATGAAATGGTACTTGATTCTCGAACTGCCTCTACGCCTGTTGAGATCTGTGAGCTATTCTCTGCACATTTTTCCCAAATGTTTGAGCCACCGGTTAGTGACCCTAACCTTATTGAGGGTGGGCTACTCTACACGCCAGAGAACTTAATTAATCTCTCCGATATTTCGGTTAGCTCTGAAACAGTTGTACAGGTGTTATTTGGGTTGAAACGTTCTTTTACTCCTGGTCCAGATGGCATTCCTGCCTCTGTTTTAATAAACTGTAAGGACGTGCTTGCTCCACACCTTGCTAAAATTTTCAACCTTTCACTTTCTCTTGGGGTTTTTCCTGCTCTTTGGAAATCCTGTTGGCTTTTTCCGGTACACAAAAAGGGATGCCGTAGCATTGTTTCTAATTATCGTGGGATAACCCAAACTTGCGCCACAGCCAAAACTTTTGAGCTATGTATCTTTCCAACCATACTTCATAGTTGTACTTCCGCTATTAGCCCTAAACAGCATGGGTTTATGCCTGGTAGGTCTACTTCTACTAATCTCATGTCTTTTGTTACCAATATTTTCAGATCTTTTGAGGCAGGTACCCAACTTGATGCAATATACACCGACTTTCATGCTGCTTTTGATAGTTTACCTCACTCTTTATTATTAGCTAAATTGTCTAAACTTGGTTTTGGTGATGGCATTATTAGCTGGCTGTCCTCATATTTAAGTAATCGATCATGCAGGGTTAAAACCGGGTCGTACTTTTCTGAGGAGTTTTTTTGTACGTCAGGTGTCCCTCAGGGTTGTGTGCTAAGTCCACTTCTGTTTTCTTTGTTCATCAATGATGTCTGTAATGTTTTACCTCCTGATGGTCATCTCCTTTATGCGGATGATATCAAAATCTTTTTACCTGTGTCTTCTTCTTCTGATTGTATGAGACTTCAGCATTATCTTAAAGCATTTGTTCATTCGTGTTCATATAACTTACTTCGCTTGTGCCCTGAAAAATGTTCTGTTATTTCTTTCTCTCACTCTCTTTCTCCTATTTTATTTAACTATACTCTCTCTAACTCGTCTCTCTCTCGTGTTATGTCCATCCGTGTCCTTGATATTATACTTGACTGTCGTCTTAACTTTAAACTGCAGCTTGATGAGGTGCTACTAAAAGCAAATCGAACCCTTGGGTTTATCTTACGTTTTACCTCTATTTTTAGAGATCAAAGCATCCTAAAAATCCTTTATTGTGCTATGGCCTATTCTTGAATATGCTAGTATCATCTGGAATCCTCCTACTATTGATGGCTGTTCGAGAATTGAAAGCATTCAGCGCCTCTTTACCAGGATTGCCTTTCGTCGTTTGTTCGGTGCTGCCTCACTACCTCCCTATGAAACGCGATTGCAGTTATTCAATCTTCACTCCTTAAGCTTCCGCCGCCAAGTGTTTCAGGCTTGTTTTATTGGTGGCTTATTACTTTCTGCTACTGATGCTCCTGATTTACTCTCGTCCATCTCGCTGTATGTTCCCTCTCGTTCTCTTCGTCCACGTGATCCTCTGTCAATTGAAACACGTCATACTCTTTATACTTTCAATGACCCTCTTCTGTCCTGTTTCAGGTTGTTTAACCACTTTTACTATCTCTTTGATTTCGACTCCTCTCTTAACTCTTTCCGTAACCGTATTTTTTCTTCTAATTCCCTTTAATTATTCTCCTTCGTTTTCTATTACTCTCTTTTTTTTGTTTTTGTTAAGTTTATGATAGTCTCTACGCTCTACTCTTGTTTTTTTTCTTTTCTTTTTTGCTAGGTCAAGACTAGGTTAGTTAGGCTTAGTTTTTCATGAATTATTTTGTTTATTTGTTAGTATTAAATTAGTTTTAAGTCTATTATATTTAGCCTTGATGGCGGATATTGTATGAAATAAATGAAATGAAATGAAATGAAATGAAATAACAAGATAAGATAAATGGTTCACTAATATAAAAGATATCAATGAAGGCGATGTGGTATTTGTAATAGAAAGTGGAAATAGAAATACGTGGAGGAGGGGGCTTGTAACAAAGGTGATAAAGGGAAAAGACGATCATGTTCGACAAGCATGGGTAAAAACTAGCTACGGGTTGGTGAGAAGGCCTGCAGTTAAGCTGGCATTGATAGACGTACAACACTAAAATAGGAGTGAACGCAAGCGGTTCACGGGCGGGGGGATGTTGCTACAGATTTGCTATTTGGGTAACGGTCAGACGAAATAGAAAACGCATCGAGCGAAACGCACTAAGCGAAATGGGCAACGCAATAGAGAAAACACACTGTTGTTTCGCCAGACCGAGTGAAAAAAGGAAGAGAGGAGTTTCCGGAAAATAGACGATCTTTTTGCGATAGGAAAGAGCAACGTGGGCAGCATCAATTTTTAAAGCGTCACCAATAAACAAAAGTGTGCTATTACAAAGGTGTTTGAAGTTTTCCATCTCTACACGCACTTTTGAAGTCGTCCCAGAATTCACCTATCTTGGGTCAAAGGTCAGCAACGACAATAGCATGGAAGCTAAGTTGCGTGCAAGGATGCTGGCTGCCAACCGGTCATTCTACAGCCTGAAAAAGCAGTTCACCTCAAAGAACCTGTCGCGACGGACGAAGCTGGGACTATATAGTACCTATATAGTACCAGTACTCACATACGCCTCTGAGACATGGACACTGTCCAAATCTGACGAAGCCCTCTTAGCTGCGCTCGAGAGGAAGATGCTCAGAAGGATACTTGGCCCCGTATGTGTGGAAGGACAATGGAGGAGCCGATATAATGACGAGCTATACGAGATGTACGGCGACCTCACTGTCGTACAGCGTATTAAGCTCACCAGGCTCCGGTGGGCTGGCCATGTTGCACGCATGGAAACGGACGACCCAGCCCGTAAAGTCTTTTTAGGCCGTCCACAAGGACAAGGAGGTGTGGTAGTCCCAAATTGAGGTGGCAAGATGGCGTGGAGACGTCCGCCATGAAGGCCGGGATAACGGACTGGCAGACGAAGGCGTGAGACCGTGAGCGGTTTTGGACACTGCTGATGCAGGCCAAGACCGCAAAGCGGTTGTAGCGCCGGATAAGTAAGTATGTAAGTAAGTAAGTGATATGTGATTTTTTTTCTAATTAAAACATTTCACTTTACAAGTTTCAGTTGTGTGCTGCTACCGCTAGCTGTTCCTCAAACTTCTTAAAAAGTGTGACACAGTGTGCACAGGCGTTCAAGGTTCAATTGATCCTCAAGCACAAAGGTAAGTTTGTCACATCTTTAAATCAAGTGTAATCTTTTTAACCAAGTGTGTCTATTAATTGTGTATTTTCATCAACAGCCTTCATACAAAACCGCGGTTGAGGCGCGCCAAATCTGATGACATCTTTCCTGAACCAAGCAGGTTGAACACGCGCACCACTACGGGCTCCAGCGCGGTGTAAAGAGGGAAGAAGAAAAGACAGAATGGGAAACAGCCGCGCCAGGCTTCCAACCACCGTGTGTGTGTATGTAAGTATATGAGAATGAAAAAGTGTGCGACTTTCGGGCGAGGGGTATGTAGAAGCATGGGGAGACGGTTGGAAATACGCGGAATTACGCGGAGGCGCGAGCGTGTTTTGGTTTCTACACAGTTTTTGCACTCACACAATTACACATGTGTGAATGTGTGCGTTCACTTTCAGCCTGCGCGCTCAGTTTGGATTTCTCGCAGCGGCATGCGGGTATCGGTGTTCCGCTCGCACTAGTGCAGCGAGTGTTCCTCGTGCGTTCCCTTTCTTGCCACCACACGAAATCGTCAGTTCAGCTCAAGCGTTCGCCGTGAAAGGCCGCGCGCGTGTTAGCCTAAGTCCCGGGCGATCGAAGTTTCGCTAAGTGTTGAAGTGTTGTGCACATTGAAATGAAGCTGCGCTTATCTTTCACCATTTAACTTAAATGTGTGATTTGCGCCGCTTTATTTCAATGTTTTTTTTTGCTTTATTAAACATCAACAACGGGATCCACGCAGTTAGACGGCTATTTCAAATACGACGATTTTTTTTATTTAATGAATGTGTGTGGTTTGAAGCAAGATTGTGTGAAGCTATGTATTTTATTTAAATGTGCGTTTATTTTCAATAAAAGTGATAAAATATAAACCGAGTTTGATGTGTTTAAGTTTTTGTTTTGATTCGGGTGCACCAAGTCCGTGTGAAGCAAAGCGTACAGCGCGCTACGAAGGAAACGAGCGGGAGGGGGTGTCAGTCCAGCGCAGCGCTATTCTCTGGAATCAAGTGGGAGGGGGTACAGTATCGGACAGAATGATAGGACCCTAGTTTTTTCAACGCACCGTACACTTGTTTTGCCACGTTACTTGTGTTTGTGTGTGTGTGTGTGTGTATGTGTGTGTGTGTATGTGTGTGTGTGTGTGTGTGTGTGTGTGTGTGTGTGTGTGTGTGTGTGTGTGTGTGTGTGTGTGTGTGTGTGTGTGTGTGTGTGTGTGTGTGTGTGTGTGTGTGTGTGTGTGTGTGTGTGTGTGTGTGTGTGTGTGTGTGTGTGTGTGTGTGTGTGTGTGTGTGTGTGTGTGTGTGTGTGTGTGTGTGTGTGTGTGTGTGTGTGTGTGTGTGTGTGTGTGTGTGTGTGTGTGTGTGTGTGTGTGTGTGTGTGTGTGTGTGTGTGTGTGTGTGTGTGTGTGTGTGTGTGTGTGTGTGTGTGCGAGTGTGTGTGTGTGTGTGTGTGTGTGTGTGTGTGTGTGTGTGTGTGTGTGTGTGTGTGTGCGGGTTTTTGTCTGAAGAAACGTAGCTTGACATGGTTTCATATTGCATTGAAAGCATTCTGTTTATGTGTGTTATCATGTGAAACAGCGTGCGTTCACACTTGGATAAAAGCTAAAGTTTGCATCGACAGCAGCGCTTGTTCCCCGGACGAGAACGCAGGTGTGCTGTTTCATGAATGTGAATACGACACCGGTGCGAAATGAAAACGCGCACAATAGCAATGAACTCGGCATTCCCTCACAGGTGTTTCTCCAGTGCACGCCATTGAAAGGCATGCGTGCATCTTTGCGTTGAACGTTGTGTGCGCATGGGAAACTTTGTGTGTGCATTGAGCAAGCGCGCAGGTGTTCTTTTCAATGGGCGTTTTGTTTCATGAGCGCGGCAGTATTCTGTTCTGGTTTTGAATGGGTACATGCTCACTCGCTTACTCATTGATTGTTTTTATCCATACGCTTTTTTGCTGCTCGACAACGATGTGATTCATCGCGTATAAAAGCAGAACGCAGGCAGTGCACGGCATCAGTCGTGTCCAAGTTTTTAACCAGTGTGTTCTTGACGGTCTAAGCAAGCAATTTTTATTACAATGGGTCGAGGTAAACATTGTACCGATTATCAGCGCCATATCATTAAGCGAATGGCGGCTGCTGGCATTAAGCGCAGAACGATCGAGTTCGTGATGGAACGATCGCGCACTTTTGTGGCGAACGCGCTTCGGACAACCGAAACGCGCAAGTCACCCGGACGTCCTCGGAAGACCACGGCGGAGGAAGACCGTAAGATTGTTAACATATCGAAGAAACATCCGTTTAGCTCGGCACCAGAGATCCGAGGCAGACTGAAATTGGCGGTGACGCCGAGAACAGTTCAGCGAAGATTGGTCAGTGCCGGGCTACTCGCGCGAGTGCCAGTCAAAGTGCCCAATTTAACACCTGCGCATAAAAACGCACGGGTGTTATTTGCAATTGAGCACATGTTCTTCGATGAAGAGGATTGGCGCAGGGTTTTGTGGTCAGACGAGTCAAAATTCAATCGACAGGGGTCGGACGGACGTAGGTTGGTTCGGCGCCCTGTTAATTGTGCTCTTGATCCGAAGTACTGCTTCAAAACTTTCAAGCATGGCGGTGGTAGTCTCATGGTGTGGGGATGCTTCTCCTACTATGGGATGGGTCCGTTGGTTCGAATCCACGGTAATTTAAATCGGTTTGGGTATCGAGATATTCTTGATACTCATTTGCTATCACACGCTAGGAAAAACCTTCCTCGGTCTTGGATGTTTATGCAAGACAACGATTCTAAGCATACTTCCGGGACTGTCCAAACTTGGCTTGCTGACAACAATGTCAAAACAATGAAGTGGCCAGCCCTTAGCCCAGATCTCAATCCCATTGAGAACCTCTGGGCAATATTCAAGAAGAGGCTGGGTAAAAACATACCGGAAGATCTGGATCATCTCTTCGATCACATGCAAGAGGTGTGGAGCAAAATTCCACCTGAAACGATCCAGAATCTGGTGATGTCGATGCGTCAACGCATGATTAATGTCATCGTGGGCGACGGCAATAAGATCAAAAACTGAGCTTATTGCATTTTTGAATAGGGATCACTGCTCGCGAGGGCGGTGGTCCTGCAAATTACAATAAAAACCTAACCCAAAACACAAAAAAACTACTGACAAATCTATCCGAAACGACCTACTTGTGAAACAAACACACACATCAATACACATTCAAACATACATACACACACACACAAACACACACACATGCACACACACACACACATACACACACACACACACACACAAACACATAAAAACCACACATAAACTTGACCCAACGGGTGCATGGTGCGTTAAAAAACCAATGCCCTATCTTTCTGTCCGATACTGTACCAGTTCAGTGCTGCTCAAGCCGAAAGAAACGGGAAGGAAGCGGTATGATAAAACAGCGCGAGCGAGCGTTCTTTACAGCGAGAGCGCCTCGTGTATTTTAAAGGCAATCAAGAGAGCGCATTCTCTCCGTGGTAGCGCTCCATCTGCCATTTTTTAATTTCGAGCCCAAAACAACGGACTTCGGATTCGATCATGGGCCGGGCCCCCACCGCGTGTTTCTACCTACCCCTCGCCTGAAAATTTCGTTCTCTTTGTCTGTCGGGGTGTGAATCCTCTTGTGTGAACTGCAAAAAGAAGAGAATAAAGAGTGTGAAGCAGCTAGACTGCCGCAACCAAATCAAGAGAGTGAATTCGCATTTCAATCCGAAAAACTGGGAGAGAGTGATGACATGCGAAAGAGAATAAAACTAGAAACACGAGAGAGGGCCACACGAAGCGCTTTCTGGTTTTTTCGCCTTCGCGCACATTTTGCTTTATGCGCGCGAAAAAGTGACCCTTGATGAGCGCGATGGCTCCCATACAAAGACCTTCGGCTTTGCTATCTGGGATTATCGCTCGAACCCTTGCTCGACTTCGAGCGGAAGCGATGGCTCGAACCTTTCTTCGTGCAAAAAGCCGAAATAAGTTCGGGTTTCGAATGGGAAAGAAGCAAAACAACACACGCAAACACACTGTGCAGTTTGATTTTGGGGCGTGCCCTTTTTTTCGCGTTCGCCTTGGGTGGGCAGGTGGGGTGGGCGGGTTAAACCTGGAGCCGCTTGTGCTTTATGGAATCCTTTTTGCTGTCGGTTTACCTGTGAACTGATGGAGAGTTATTTTTGTAAATGAATTAAAGGGTACACCGGTGGACAAAAAGATAGGAAAAAAGTTTGTTGTGTGTTTTTTTGCGTGCAATAGGTGTGTCATCGCCAACAGTTGTTGTTGTTGTTAGTATGGTTTAGAGAGGCTTTGGCTATTGCGGAGTTCGTTGGCCTCTTATCGCCAACAGATCGAGGCGTATGTTGTTGTTAGTATGGTTTAGAGAGGCTGTGGCTCCTGCGGAGTTCTTTCGCCTAACGTTCGAGGCGTACTGAATTTGCAATCGCTGTTTGTTTGCCTTTTATATTCGCATTTGTGATGCGCTACTTATCTGAGTTTTGAGTAACGGCAGCGTTTTTCGGTAGTATAAAAAGAGATCCAAACCATGTTGCGCTTCATTCTTCATTCAGTGGTCAAGGTGAAAGTTTGCGATTTGAAAATTCCACAAGTTCATCATGGGTCGCGGAAAGCACTGCACTCCAGAGGAGCGGAAACATATTCAGGGTTTGTATCGTGAGAACGTGCCTATCAAAACCATCTGCAAGACGTTCGGCCGTTCGCGGACGTTTGTGGACAACGCCATTCGTAGCGAGGCTACGGGTAAATCCACAGGTCATCCGCGAAAAACAACGGCTGACGTTGACGTGCAGATGGTTGAGATAATCAGGGGGACCCTTTCAAAACTTGCAATCGTATAAAGCAGGAGCTTAGATTGCAAGTTTCGGCGAAAACGGTGTCGCACCGTTTACACGCCGGTGGGTTCTGTGCCCGGAAATCACGAAAGGTTCGTAAGCTAATGCCGCACCACGTAGAAGCGCGCATTCGGTTTGCCGAAGAGCATTTAGCTGCATTCATCTTTTGGTGGAGCAAAATAATTTTTTCGGATGAGTCCAGAATCAATCTGGATGGTTCGGACGGCACTAAATACGTCTGGCGCCTTCCTAAACAGGCGTATCATCCAAAAAATACTATAAAAACCCTAAAGCACGGAGGCGGCCACGTAATGGTGTGGGGTTGCTTCTCCTGGCACGGCCCGGGTCCTTTGTTCCGTATCAAAGGGACACTGAACTCGGAAGGGTATAGAAACATACTACGTCGTAAGATGTTGCCACACGCCCGACAAAAATTCGTAGACGAAGAGCATTACATCTTTCAGCACGATAACGACTCAAAGCATACATCGCGATTAGTTAAATGTTTTTTGGCAAACGAGGATGTGCAAGTTCTACCGTGGCCTGCGTTGAGTCCAGACCTCAACCCGATTGAGAATCTGTGGTCAACTCTCAAGCGTCAGCTTAAGAACAAGCATGCACGTTCTGCCGATTCGCTATGGAGACGCTGCAAGGCTATGTGGAAACGTATAGACAGAAGCGAATGCCGTAACCTCATCGGCGATATGGCCCTACGCTTTGAGGAAGTGATAGCGAATAACGGTCAACACATTGACCGTTAGAATATGTTTCCGCTCTGTGGAACACCGCAACACCACCTCCCAACAACCACTTAAACAGTCCTTTTCAGGGCTACCAAATATTTCCGACAAGAACTATGTTTTTCGGTCACAGAAAAAAGTTCCTATTTTTATGTCCACCAGTGTCCACCACACTTACCTACCGCCGGCTCATGATCCAGCATTTGTGATGGGAGAAATGTTTGAAACCAGCCGGTCAAACAATTTAACCATTTATTGCATCGCGCTTGGCGAGATTATTAATGCAATTAGAATGGATATTTTCCATCGTTTGATTTATGTCTAGTATCACAGGCGCTAACTTTCGCGCAATGAAGAGATACCCGCTTACTGCTGAATATTTCAGATATGTGTAGCGACCTTGGCCGCTACCATATAGACCGTCGATGACAGCTGATAACGGCGGCCGTATCCGTACAGGCGGCTAAAGAACACGAACCGTGAAATACGAGAGGAGGTGAGATAAGGATCATCGTGAGAATGGAGAGAGGACAAGGTTGACGATCGAAGGAGCCAACGGGCGATGGCGGTAAAAAGATGAAGGAGATTCTGGTGTCGGTGCTTGGCTAGATCGGAAGTGTAGTGAATTTAAATAAAAGTTCTGGTGTTGGGGAGCATAAAATTTAGCACTTTATTTATAATAAATAGTTCTAACCGTTTTATCTGGTGACAGCGGTAAAGCGCAAAATTTAGCGCATATAAAGTCATTTCTGGCTGGTGTTCTTAACCCGGGTAATTTGGTAACGGTAAATATTTTAGTGATAAGTGGTGTAGGGAAAACGCAGCGTCATAGTGGTAATTATAGCTAGTGAATTAATTTTAATATACATATAGTTAGTGGCCTAATAGTAAAGTGCATAGTTATTAAAATATTTTGAAAAAGTTATAGTGTCCGAAAAAAAAACCTTTATTTAGTGAATTTTTTTTTATTAATCATAGTCACATATTTTTTCGTACATATAACATATAAGGTAATGAACAACAAAGTTCTGTCTCTTAAGAACAGAACTGTTCAAATTAACACCGAAAATATAACAAATATTCGTATCACCCAGACTGCAAATCATTTAAATTCAACAACAATTAGTGAAGCGTGTTTAACTAAAAATTATAGCTTCAAAGAACGCCTTCAAATACTTAAAGCAGAGCTTCTTAATCAAAGCGCGGAACTTGATAGAGCAATAAACAGATCGCATAATAGCATGGCTTACGAGTTTCCCATTAAACAGGCAATGCTTTGCATTCCTGAATTTAACGGAGATGCAAGAGATCTGGATGGTTTTTTGTATCAGATTGAATATTTTGCAAATCAGATTCCGGAGGGAGAGGCTGAAGAGGATTTGATTCGCACAGTTATGTTTAAGTTAAAAGGAAAAGCAGCTGGTTTTTTTAACCGTATTTTGGACGATACGTGGGAAAAGGTGAAGATGAAATTGATTAGACAATTTGGAGAAAAATTTGACATCGAAGCCATTTTTCAACAAGTTGAGACGCTTCATCAAGGGGTCAATGAACCTTTCTCGGAATACAATGAAAGGGTGTTAACACTAAAAGAGCAAATCATCAATAATGACATAAATAACACGGAAGATTCATACGCGATTAAAAATTTAAAAATTCACTTTTTGGCCGGTTTAAGGAAGCCAGAATTGCAAACACTCGCGAGAACAAACAAACATTTACATTTTAATGAACTGTTAGAATATCTCCAGGAAGAGGTAGTTCAAATAGAACACATCCGAAAAATAGAAGAACGATTAAATCGTACAATGATTTCTAAACCAAACGACGCCATAAACAATGCTATTTTCACCAATTCAATCCACAAAAGCGTTGATAACGGAAGCTCATCCAGCCCACATGTCCAAAATAGCGGTATTATTAGAAACCAGCAGTATGTAGATTTTGGGAATAATAGTAGAACACGCTGTGATAATAATATTAATAGCACTCAATTGTCAGACCCGAATCATTTTGGGCTACCACAACATAACAGCACTACATACAATCCTAACATTACTAACAACACCAACAATTTTTCACGGTCAAAAAGATTTCCAACACCGTATAGAAGCTATGGTGCACAACATATTCCAACACAAAACAATTATTCACAATATACTCCAACACAAAACAATCATCCACAAGGGCCTTCTCAATACAACCATTTTAGAAATACATATAATCAACCCCAATCACATAACAGTACAAATCAAAAAAACTACAACACGGAACACCAGTCGGTCTAAATAAAAATTCTAGTGTTCCCATCGTTAAAACTGATTTGTTCTGCCTTAAGGCAGAAGAAGCACAAACAATCGAAAGGGATCCGATAACAAATAGTGAATACATACACAATTATGAATCACTAGATATAGCATTCACTAAGGAAGGTAAACTGATGGTTCAAATTTTATCAGAGAGTGAAAAGAAAAAAAAGATTAATTATCTAATTGATTCGGGAGCATGTTCGAATTAGTGATGAGAATAGTTCCGAAAATTGAGGAACGGAACGAACCTGCCAATCTGGAGAAAAAGAACGGAACGCGGAACGCAGGTTCAAGGGAACGCAGGATGACCTGCCATGGTTACGCTTTTTTCAGTTGCTCACTTTATATATGGTTAACTTGAAAGTATTCATTGAATATTGTGTATTATAGTTTTTGTGCAGTAATCACACAGTTTCAATTAAAACAAAGCTAAATAATAGTTTACTGAATGTGTTTACTATTCTTCTACTAAAATATACTTAACTTACGCTTAACTTAAGTAGCCCGCTATACAGTTCCTTTTTCATTGAAAGGTTAAGGCATTTTGTTGTTTTTGTTTTATTATTCCCTTTTATACTTCTACATAATTCATAATTCATAATTCATAAAAGTAAATCAGAAATTTGTTGCAACGCATATGTAATTTTGATGCAAAATCAAAAAGCTTACAAGTTTAATCGGCTTTTTAAATTTCGTATGGTCTAAATTACACTACACTGATTGAATTGATATTTCTTAATAGAAGCAGATAGCATCGAATAACATTGGTGTATATAAAATACATAGACTGTTAAGTTGTTTCTGTAGGGTTGACATTATATTGTACGGTGAACTACCGGTGTGAAAGTGTCCGGTAGTGCACTTTAATTGTCCATAAGAATGCGCTGTTTCACGGGGCGATAAACGGCGTTAAAGAAATTATTGCGGAAGGCTAAACGTGTCATGCACGCTACATATTTAGTTGCACAAAAAAGATCTCAGGTAAAAATTCAAACGAGTTCATTGGAGATGCATGCGCAACGAAACAGCTTAGCACCAGACACATAGCAATTCATTGACTACCACAATGCAGTCCAAATAACGCACCTATACTGATAACATCCATATGGCAGAAGAGAGACATTCCATTCATTGCGCTTACCGCTAGTGCAGGATTGTCTCTTTAAATTTTGGCGATTAGCTTCCCACCAATCACAAACATCTATCCTTCTCTGGCTTCACGGCTCAGGTGTTGTACCGTTATCTCTTTGACTGAGAGAGTATGGCTTGCGCTGTTATCACTCACATAGACAGAATGTGTGTCTGTCCATACTAGTGTTGGCCGTTCCGGTCCGAACCTAGTAAAAAAGTTCCGTTCTTTATGAAGGCCGTTCCATTCCGATCCTTTATACAAAATCGTTCCGTTCCGTTCATTCCGTTCTTTCCGTTCGTTCCGTTCCGTTCCGTTCATTCCGTTCATTCTGTTCATTCCGTTCCGTTCCGTTCATTTCGTTCTTTCCGTTCATTCCGTTCTTTCCGTTCATTCCGTTCCGTTCAATTCGTTCTTTCCGTTCGCTCCGTTCCGTTCCGGCCTTTGCCGCTTCAATATTGTTAGCAAGGTGCTATCGTTCGTGCGTTCCGTTCTTTGAAAAAACCGGCATAGTCCGGCTGTTGCTTGCTGCATGCAAGATAACTGTTCACTCTTTCTCGCACACGGTATATGTTGCTTGTGCACTCTCCCATGCTCACAGGAATATTCATCGCACTTCGTCGCGTATCGTTTATAAAAATCGTGATAACCGAAACCAAAAATGGTGTTGCATTTGGTTTTATGGTGCAATTTGTAACATCTATTATACTTTTTGTTATAATTTAGCTTGTTTTAACTAGACAAATAACTATTATAAAATTTAAATCTATACTCATATGGCAGAACGGGTTGGAAAAGATGTATTATAATATGCGAGTATGAACAACGAAAAATAAAATGTATTTATTTTTTATGCCACGATATCCACTTGATCTTGGCACTCGGCATGATTCCACCCAAGCGCCACAGATTAAGCTTAAACAACTGGAAAATTGAATATCCATAGAAAAAAAATGAAAGCTCCACAGCTTCATTGGTTTGATCAATAGATGGCGTATTACAACTCATCATTATATTGCTATCCTTTTCTTGCAATGTGTTTCGACAAGTTTCATCTTATCATGACCTATATAGGCTTCTAACTTTCCGAGCAAAAGTCTATATGAATGGTCGTGTGGTCAGATACATGGGTATCAACACCAACGACCATTACTCAAATCTCACTTGCTTCAGTGCTGGTGGTTCCCATTGGAGTTTAGTATTTAAACAATCGTATCGCCGTTCTAGTTCTAGCGATGCACAACTTCAATGCGAAACCATACAACAGTACAGAAGAAATGAGAAAGCTCTCCTCCAAGCGATGAAGTTCCACTGGTTGGGGTATCCCACCAACAGAGAGCGCCACCAGCTTGTTTGCTATTTTTAGAATGCATGAGTCGTTTGCCGTCTCTTAAACGAAGTCTTTCTATATTCCGTTTAGGTAGAGAACTTGAGTCGTTTAGAAGCCGTTTAGTGGTCGTTTAGTGGATTTGTGGCACTTGGGCAATATTTGGCCATTCGATTCGAAACATTCTGTTCCATTCGACAACCGTTTGAGTGCCGTGATCTTGTGAACGATTTGTGTGGGAAACTATTTGTTTTAAATATTAAGTGAAATTGAAATAATTAGTCAATCTCGTGATACAATCGTCAACTCGTAACACTCAATAACTTCGGCATGGGTAAAAGCCTCGAATGGATCGTGCCCCCATACGCTGGGATGATTATCCTGCTATGGGCATTTAATAAGCCAAGCCTATTAGTGGTACAGGAAGGCTTTGACCGAAAATGGTCGTCGCATCTAAAAACTTTTAAAAATGCTAGTTAATAAATGCATGCTTTATATTAGCACAGCTGGTAGAGCTTACTGAGCATAGGTTGAACCCATCTAGATTTGGTGTCAGATATGATTTCAGATTGAAGAAACGCCTTTTCATATCTTGGAATGAGTAACAACCCCCCCCCCCCCCCCCCCCGGATAACAGTTTGGCTTCTAAGCTTTGGGTCGGTTCTTTTGCACCCCAGGTTCACGTTCCGTTCTTTCTGAAAAATGAACTAGTTCCGATCCGTTCCTTTTTTTTTAACGAAATTCCCAACACTAGTCCATACTAGAAAGAAGCAAAAGAGAAGAGAACGCCGTTCTTTACCGGAACGAAAAGAACGCTGAGAGAAACAGGTTCAGATTTTACCTGCTTTCTTTGTACGTACCAAATCGGCCCATCGTATGAAAGAGAGCAGATGATCGTGCGTTCCAGACTGGATCGAAAAGAACGCTGAGAGAAACAGGTTTAAATTGAACCGGCAAACCGGCTCATCAATACAAAGAGAGTAGAATGTCGTGCCGTCTAGGCCGGATCGCAGAGAGCACTGAGAGCAACCGGCACAGCACAGATCGCCGAGAACGCTGAGAGCAGCCGGTTCAGATCGGATCGATAAGATCGTTGATAACAGTCGGTTCAGGTCGGATCGCAAAGAACGGTGGGAGCAACAGGTTCAGTTTGAACCTGCTTGGGTTAAAAATAAGGATCGCGGTCCGGATGCTTGCATGCTGGAACGGATCGCACCTGGCAGGTTCGGAACGCAACGCGCATCACTAGTTCGAATGCATTGAGTTGGGAATTAGCAAAAGAGCTTAGGTGTTCTACAATAGATTATCAGGATAAAGTAACGTTTTCAAGTTTTAACGGAACATTATCCGACACTGTGGGTTCAATTTTTATAAATTTATACGTTGGGAAATCGTTGTATCGAACAAAATTTTATGTTATAAGAACACTTGGTGTTCCTGGAATAATTGGGGCAGAATTTTTAATAAAATATACTGTTGATGTTGGGGAAAACTTTCGAACAATAAATTTAAAGAAACCATCAGGTGAAAATATAGAGGAAACAGAAAAAAAATGGGAACAGAATACAAATACTGTTATCGAAGATAATAATACTATACCACAAGATAATTTTGAACTTCTCCCAAATATTGAGAAGCAACTTACAGATTGTGATTTAATTGAAACAAGCAAAAGCACTCCATTGGTGGGCTTAGAACGATTTGGGGAATTAATGAAACAAATCAATATCGATCATTTGGACAGTTCAATGGCAACGGATATGAAAAAAATTCTCATTGAGTATAAGGATATATTTTACTTGCCGGGAGATAAACTTACATATACCCAAGCGGCAACGCATGAAATTGAAACAAGCTCTAACGTCCCCATTTACAAAAGGCAGTACAGATTCCCTGCATTACTAAATAATATCATGGAAGAGCATGTAGAGGAAATGCTGAAACAAAAAATTATAACCCCAAGCAAAAGCCCATGGAATGCACCCGTGATGTGCATACCAAAGAAATCTGATAGTGAAGGGGCACGAAAATATCGTATTGTTGTTGACTTTCGTGCGTTAAATTTAATAACAAAACCATTTATATACCCTATTCCGAGGATAAATGATATTATGGACAATATTGGAAACAGTAAATTGTTTTCAACAATTGATTTGAAATCGGGTTTTTTTCAAATTTCCATAGCACGCAAAGACGCTGCAAAGACTGCATTTTCAACGTCTAAGGGACACTATGAATTTTTACGAATGCCAATGAGTCTCAAAAATAGCCCATCAACATTCCAAAAACTAATGAACACAGTCCTATACTCAATTCAGCCTGTCAAAGCGTTTGTCTATCTAGATGATATTGTGGTGTTTGGCGAAACGGCAGAGGAGCATAATTTTAATTTAATTAAAGTTCTTAAAGCGCTAATGCAATACAATCTTAAAATTGAACCATTAAAATGCAAACTTCTTCATACAGAAATTAATTATTTGGGCCATACTATAAATGAACAAGGAATTAAGCCAACACAAGGAAATGTGAAAGTTATATTGGATATGCCAACACCAAAAAGTATAAAAGAATTACGATCGTTTTTGGGAACAATTAACTTTTATGGTAAATTTATCCCTAACGTGTCTGAAATCAGGAAACCATTACACGAGCTACTGAAGAAAAATAAAAATTTCGTTTGGGATGAGCACTGTGAAAAGGCATTTGAAAAATTAAAACAATTTCTAGTTTCAGAGCCTTTGCTGGTACGACCAAATTATAAGGATACCTTTGTCATTACAACCGATGCTAGTGATTATGCTCTTGGGGCAGAATTATCCAATGAAACAACGAAAGACAGACCAATTGCATACGCTAGTAAATCCCTTGTAGGAGCGGAAAAACGGTACCATCCTATTGAAAAGGAACTTTTGGCTATTGTATGGGCCGTTGAATATTTTAAACATTACATTTATGGGCAAAAATTCCTAGTTTATTCTGATCATCGACCGTTAGTATCGATTTGGAGGCTCAAAGAAAACTCTCCGATACTATCAAGGTTAAGATTACGACTCCAAGGGGTGGAATGCGAAATTCGCTACAAAAAGGGAAAGGAAAATGTAGTCGCTGATTTTTTATCAAGGCTACCAGAACTTAATCGGAACGAAATACAAGAAAAACAAGCAAACAAGACAGTAGCCGTAGTTACACGTCAACAAAGTAAACAAATATTAGAGTCACTAAATAACAAAAAAGAGAATAATGTACAAGAAGATGTTGTGAAAGACGAACAAGAAGATCACTGGGGAAATTTGTTAAAAATACATTGGGATGGGGATCTAAATGGCAAGGAAATGCAGAGAAAAGAACAGCTAGATAAGATTAAACAAACAGTTAAAACCAAATTTAAAAATTACAGCTCAGATCTAGACAGGATTGAAATTGAAAGAAGCGAAGTCAATACCGTGCTTCAAGAATTTCACGATGCCCCATTAGGAGGACATGTAGGGGTAAGAAGAATGAAGAAAAGAATCAAGGAATTGTTCTTTTGGAGAGGAATGGATAGTGACAGTGAAGGGTATGTCAGATGTTGCAAGTCATGCCAACTCAATAAGATTGGAAAATTTAACAAAATCCCTATGCAGATTACCACTACTTCGAAATACGCATTTGAAAAATTATATATGGATATCGTTGTCCTACCAGAATCAGAGGGGGGTAACAAGTATGGGCTTGTCATTCAAGATGATCTTACAAGATATCTTATAGTTATTCCCTTAGAAAACCAAGAGGCAACAACGGTTGCAAAAGCGTTTGTTGAAGGCGTAATCTGTCTTGTAGGTACCCCATCCGAACTAGTAACAGATCAGGGCACAAACTTCATGAGCCAAGTCATGAAAGACACTTGTAGGTTATTGAAAATTAAAAAAAATAATACTTCGGCATACCATCCACAAGCGAACGTAGTAGAGAGAGCAAACAGAGAGCTAAAAATTTATCTGAGACAATTTGTGGGAAAAAATTATCAGACGTGGGACAGAGTATTGCCATATTTTGCGATGGAGTACAATACTAGTGTAAACTCCTCTACTGGGTTTACGCCTTACGAATTGGTATTCGGTAAGAAAGCTAGATTGCCAACATCAATATTCCATAAAACAGATCGTAAAAAGTCATATACGGATTTTTGTGAGGAGTTAAGAACAAAACTAAGGGAAATACACGCTATTGCTAGAGAAAATTTAATTAATTCAAAAACAAAGAGAAAAGCAAAGTATGACCAAAGTGCAAATGAATGGATCATCGGCTGATTATGAGGCGCTTCGTGTCCTTTCACGTTCATCCCGAAGACAGTCCAACCCAGCTTGGTCTTGATTGCCATTGGCTCATCACTTCGGCCCATTTTGCGCCCTAGTGGTATTAGTAGATGGCTATGATCGAGACCAATTAGTATAGTTGGCCTTGCGCTCTCGTAATCGCTGATGTCAATTCCTCTCAGATGAGGACATTGCTCTCTGAGAACGTTGCAATCGATTGATTGCCTCGGGAGCTGGAGATTCTTCACGGTTCTCATTTTTTCCAGGAGACGTTCTTTCTTCTCCTTCTCTCCTTTCACTAAGCAACTTACTTTCCTACTTTCTTTCTCTCGTATGGACAAATTCTGCGTCCACGTCATCGTAATCGGCTCAGTCGGCCCTTCTAACTGAAGCTGATTAGCTGTTTCTTCCTCGATCAACGTAAATGATGACCCTGAATCTAACAATGCAAATGTTTTCAGCGTTTTATCTTCGTTGCGTAACACGACCGGAACAATTTGGTAAAGTATTTTTTGTTCTTGATGACAATTCTCCTCCGCATCGGCTGTGAAGTGCAAACGGTGATGCGTTTCTTCGCATGGATGTGGGCCGCGTTCTCGTGCGGCTGTGCTATTCTGTGCGGTGTAATCTATTGCATTTCTTGCGTATGTGTTAGTGGCCGGTGAATTGTTTTGTGCGTTACCAAAGTGGTTGTGATTGAACGGTCTTTTTGTGTTGGGCGCTGAAGACTGGTGAACGTTCATCGAGTGTTTTGGCCTTACTGGCCGTTTTGGCAATTCTTTAAGTACCTTTGCTTGAGGCAGCAACCATTTGCCAAAATCTTCCAGCGATGGAAGAACACCCGGTTTGATATTGGTGGATTTATATTCGATCCATTTTAGATGCCTATCAGTAGGCAGTTTACAAGCCAACTCATTTACGAGGCGATGGTCTTGTAAATACATAGGCATATTTATTGCCTTTATGTTAGTGATCATGTCCTGAATCGCGTCGGACAAATCAGGTATTTTGTGCTGATTTTCAACACGTATGTTTTGCACGTCTTTAAGCAGCTCGTCGTACACGAGTTCTGCTCTGCCGAATTGCTCTTCGATCTTCGTAATTATTTCCGGCACGTTATCTGGCTCGAGAAATAGACGGTGCACGCATTTATACGCCTCTCCCTTAAGGGCGTGTTGAAGCCGGGTCATGTTTTCAACATTTGTATATTTAGCCTGCTTAGTCGTTTCCTGATACGCACGCTTGAATTTCAACCATTCTTTGGCCTTGCCATCGAAATCAGGTAGCTGATCAAAGGTCAAGCGTTTGAGATATGTGTTTGTATCTAAGCTGCTACCTTTAAGTGCTTCGATTAGGGCT
Organism: Anopheles gambiae; assembly: GCF_943734735.2. NCBI lineage: Eukaryota > Metazoa > Arthropoda > Insecta > Diptera > Culicidae > Anopheles > Anopheles gambiae. The sequence goes on along the minus strand of NC_064600.1, from coordinate 24,701,083 downwards.
GCAATTGCCGTGTTTTGGTCTGAGCCAGTCGACGCTGGAGCCTTAATCTTAGCATAGTCTTTTGTGCATTTTATGCACAAGAATGGTTCGTCTGCTTTAGGCAACCGGTTCAGTTTGGCACATGCCATATGGAACCAGCGATCGCATTCGTCGCATTGAACCATATTGGGATCATCAATCCGGCTGCATAAGCGGCAGCTACCATTGTCGTTATCGACGAACGGAGTAAGGTTTCTTTTCGTAGTCATGACGTAGCTAATGTGCTGATGAGTTCGTGTGCGTGTATAGTGCACAGATTGGTGTGGGTGTGCGATGTCGCACTGGTTCAACGGTGCGCAAGGGCTCTCCCTTGGAGCTCTCGCTTAGTGCTCTCTCACGCTATCGCATACGCAGCTCGCTGGAGCTGTACACGTATTAGTGGAGCCTATACGTGAGTGCAAAAGCGTAGGTGGAGAGCGGATGCAATCCTATCGGAAGCGATGCTGTCTTCCTCCTAGTGTGAGTGCTTCCTCTGGAGCGAGGATAGGTTCGTCTAGGAGCGAAGCAATTTCTCTTCGGTGAGAATGTAGAAGGCTAGAGAATTTGCGGAAGCTTTCATACCACGGGCAAATCTCTCTACCATACAAATATGAGGAAGATTCCTCTCTGGAGCCACCAAATGTTACGACGGCGAACGGATCTGTGGGCCACGCGAAGGATGCGGCCTTGTAAATCAAACCCGCTCGGGTAACAGCGATCTTCTCAACCGTTCAACACCAATAATAAACCTTCCCGCTAGTTGCTCTCTCAAGTAATTTGAGGAGCCTATGCCGCAGAAGGGGGTGAAGAGGGATGAGAGATTTCTTTCTTGATCCGAATATGCAAAATCAAAAAAAGACGAGGTTTCTAAGAGTTGCAAAATCCGAATGATCATTTATTAAAAGTTCGGTCCCTTTTATACCCCCGGAAGCCCATACAATTTTTAGGGTGTTAGTTTATCCTTTCCGAGGATAATAGTACATAAGTGTACGTACGCGTGAGTGCCGCATGTTAGTGTATGTGACGCATTTTTATTCCGCTTTTACACGTAGCGTTCCCGGTTTCTCGATTAAGGTGATCGCGCACCACGCGAATTTACAATTTGACACGTCCGTTACGAATTTAATAATTGCGAGCGTAACAATCTGTTTCGATTACATTGGCATCTTCTTCATTCCATATGGCATCTTCATTATGTATGTGTATTACTTCTTTAAACCAATCATCATTCTTTTGTTCTGAAGTAAGGTTTTTTTCCCTTCTCCTTGGCTAGCATGCATTCTCAAATGCTCGTTTAGCAAAACGTATTCCCTATCAAAAAATATAAAGAAATAAAAGTGCAAAACTTACCCAGGTGGGCGATCATTTGTCAGTGACCAGTGATAGGATTGTATTACGTTACGTAACATAATGTGAACCCCCCCTCTCCCCTATGTAACAAACCGTAACGCTACAGGGAACCCCCCCCCCCCCCCTTTGAGCGTTACGTAATTTATGGACGCCCCCCTATACACACATGGAACAGCAGCGAGTGGAACAATAGAAACACGGGTTCAGGGAGGTCGGCACAACGCCAAATGTAACACCAACAATGTTACGAGTTGCTTTCGTCTTCACACATGACGGCACCGATGAAGACGAATTTTATGATAGAGGTTGAGCTGGTGAGGTTGAGCTGTAGATTGAGCGGCGCAATTGAATGATGAGGCATCGAACTAATATGCAAATAGCTCCCCCAGCATGTGTTCGACTCACGGTTAGCAGCATTCAATTTATAACGAGCGGTCAGAACAATATACCCTATCAAATAAGAGAGAAAGCAATTACACAAAACCGAAGCATTATCAAATTAAATAGATATACTTATTTAGCGAGGTACACCAGCACCAGCACACGTCTATTGAAAGCACGAGGAAGGTTTGCCGGATGCGATAAAAAAAATGGCAAAGTTCGGCGATAACAATATCGATATGCATAAAAAAAGAATCCACGTCGGAATTTTCTTGCTAAAGCTTCGTTAAAAAAAAAAGTGTAATGACATGTAGCGACCTTGGCCGCTACGATATAGACCGTCGATGACAGCTGATAACGGCGGCCGTATCCGTACAGGCGGCTAAAGAACACGAACCGTGAAATAGGAGAGGAGGTGAGAGAAAGATCATCGTGAGAATGGAGAGAGGACAAGGTTGACGATCGAAGGAGCGTGTGTTCTAACACTAACTCAAAATATACCTAGAAAAAGTTTTTCGTGTTTTTGTTTTATTTTCATTACGGGTTCAGAAACTTTTTTTAAATCGATAATATAATCAAACTTAGCAATGCGGCTTTTTTGCGCCGTTCCTTCTGAAAAAATTATCTATAGAAACTTTCACGTGTATTTTAATGAAATATTTGAAAAGTGGTGAAAAATTTAGAGAATGGTGAAAAAAATAACATAGTAAGCAAATATTGCAAAGAACATGCAGTTTTTCATAATCATGAGGATGAATGCCACCTTGCGAAAAAAAAACACACCCCTCCCTCAGCAGCGTTGGTATTGGACTGATTAAACCATTAAATTGTTCGGGTCCCGTCAACTGAACGAGAAAACCCGCTGCTTCCCATCTTCATCCATACATTAGCTCCGCGCACATACACATCTACACGCGCTGTGTTTGCAGCTGTAGAACTTGATGCAGAATGCATGCTTTCTCGCTCTGGCACAGAATAAAAGGTTCGAGCGACTTCGGCTTTGTCTGGTGGGTTGATGAGCGCGATGGCTCCCATACAAAGGCCTTCGGCTTTGCTAGCTGGGTAGTAGCCGCCGCATTACCAGCCGAAATCGTTGCGGCCAAGCCAAGGTCGGTACATGTCATTACGCTTTTTTGTTTTGTTTTGTTTCGTTTTGTTGATGCTTGCCTTGCAAGAAAATTATCATTGGTGTTTCTGCTTCAAGCATTTTTCTCTTGCTTCACCTGGCAACCTTTCATTTTTACTTCCGTCACGATACTCGTGTTTCTGTTGTTTGGTGGTGCCGGTTGTATCTTCCAACGTAATATAATTCCCGAGTGCGCATATAACATCTAACGTATTCTCTTCCAGCCGAGTGCCTCCTGCTCTTCATTTTCAACCGAGATGTATTAATGGCATTGCGACAACGCGATCATAATTTCTTACTCCGATGTTCATCGTCAACCTCGTTCTTCTTCAACTTCATCCGATCAACCTCCTCCGTTCAACCTTCCTGTTACTCGTACCGCAGTTCAATTAGCTGATTAGCCCTTAATGTGCAAGATCATATTGTGAATTTACTAACTGGCAATATGATCTGATCTGTAACTATTTGTTTAGGAGTGCCTTGTACACAAATAATTCTTTATCGCGTTATCGCGTTAAGTCATCTTACATGACAAGCCCAGATTTGTTTCCTGCATTTGACTCCGGTAGGACTACTATGTCGACGAAACGCTTTTCGATTGGTACCCCTGACGTGGTCGTTATTTTCAATGGAATTCTGTTATAGTGACCAATCTTGTTCATCTGGCATGATCTACAGCTTTTAATGTACCCCTCAATGTCTTTGTACATATTCTCCCAAAAGAACATATCCTTAATCCTCTTCTTCATTCTTCTAACTCATCCATGACCTCCTAAGGGTGCATCGTGAAATTCTTTGAGAATTGTGTCTATTTCCTTCGGTTCTATTTTTATTCGATCTAAACCGGGTGTGTATTTTTTTAGTTTGGTTTTATCTATTTGCTTTATGTTGTTTAACCTCTCCTCCCTCCGTAGTTCATTTTCGTTCGTTTCTTTATCTATATTCATTTTTCTCAAATCACCCCAATGATCTTCTTGTTCTTCTTCGTCAACCTTGTCGTCTGTAATGTTGATTTGATGTTTTTGTTTATCTTCTATACCCTTTTGTTGTTGACGTGTAATCACAGCCATTGTACTATTTGTTTTTTGTACTTCTTCTACATCTCTCAACTTTACCCCAGGGAGTCGTGCGAGAAAATCAGCAACCACATTTTCTTTTCCTTGTTTATACCTTATCTCGCATTGTTCGCCTTGTAGCCTCAGCCTTAACCTTGTCAATATTGGTGAATTTTCTTTGAGGTGCCAGATGGAAACTAAGGGTCTGTGGTCTGAATATATCACAAATTTCTGCCCGTATATCTAGTGTTTGAAATAATCCACGGCCCAAACAATTGCTAGTAACTCTTTTTCGATTGGATGGTACCGATTTTCCGCTCCAACAAGAGTTCTACTAGCATAAGCGATTGGTTTATCCTTCGTTTTTTCATTCGATAACACAGCTCCAAGCGCATAATCACTAGCATCTGTGGTAATTGTGAAAATGTCATCATAGTTTGGTCGTACGAGTAAGGGTTCTGAGATAAGAAAATTTTTTAGTTTGACAAAGGCCGTGTCACACCTTTCATCCCAATCGAACTTTGCATCTTTTTTAAGTAGTTCGTGCAAGGGTTTCCGGACGTCTGATACATAAGGTATAAATTTTCCATAAAAATTTATCGCTCCTAGAAAGGACCGTAATTCTTTTAGGGTTTTCGGCGTTTGCATTTTGATTATGGCTTCTACGTTTGCTTGCGTGGGCTTGACACCCTTCTCGCTGACTGTGTGGCCTAGGTAATTAATCTCTCTATGCAAAAGTTTGCATTTGGTAGGTTCTATTTTAAGATTGTGCTGTCTTAGTCCCTCTAATACTTTAATCAAATTCAAATTATGTTTTTTCACTGTTTCCCCAAACACAACAATGTCATCCAAATACACTAATGCTTTGACCGGTTAAATTGTGTAGATTACCGTGTTCATTAAATTTTGAAACGTTGATGGGCTATTTTTCAAACCCATGAGCATTCTGGTAAACTCATTAATGCAGTTCGAAAATGCAGTTTTTGAGCCATCTTTGGAATCTATGGGAATTTGAAAAAATCCCAATTTAAGATCGATGGTTGAGAAATATTTGCTATTCCCTATACCAGCTGTGTCAAACTCATTTCTTCAGAGGGCCGCAAGTACAAATTTTCAGTGATTCGCGGGCCGCAAAGTTGGGAATGGAAAATATACCCCAATATTTATGTAAAATACTTTTTTAAATTTTTATTGTTAAACAAATTGACTTTTTATACTCTTCGCTTCTTATCTGGAATCGTTTGTTATGTACAAATTCGCGATGTTTTTTTATATGTGCTATTTTTTATGTGAGAAAATTTTGTTAATGTACTTTCAATGTTATTATTAAAATAGGACATTTTAAATTACTCGCGTTCTCTTACGGCAGTTCTACTAGAAAATATCTGTTAAACACACTTTTTCACTGAAGTAGGAGAAGTCTAGCAGCCTGTAGTGAATCTTTTTCAAGCAATCCGAGCTATCCATCACTGGATGAATAACAAAAATATTTGCTTGCAATGTTTTGACACATCAAGAGAAAAATTGTAATAACACGTGTTTAAACATTATTTTTCGCTAATTTCCAAGTTCCAAGTGTTCTGGTGATATATTCATTTCTTATAACAAGAACCCGTATTTTACGAATAACTTTTTCGAATTACGATAATTTTATCTGACGAAGAGTCTTGGTGTGTGATCCCATACAGATCCGCAAATCTGTTTTTGACACTTGAAGGGAGATGATTCGCGAATTGAGGAATTGAGGACTGTGTGAGCTAATCTATTAATAAGCTTAGTATTGCAAGGCTTCGGCATTTCGATTTTTTTTATCCTTAATCTAAATCCTTTAGGCTTAAGCGTAATCATATCATTTTGGTTTTGATTTTTGGGGAGGTTGGAAATTACATTAACTCGTCCTGCAGAATGTTGGGTACACATAATTCCAGCTTGGCAACAATCATTTTTATCAATATTTATGGTGGCATGATTATGACAAAAAACAGAAGTGGCTCCAATCGAATATCAATGATGTAACATTCTAAGGTCCGAAAAAAATCGAAGCCGACTGAAGCCTTTACTCGGCAGTCGGGGCCATGGAGATTGTCAAATTCGGTGGGACAACCGATGACTCAAACGGTTCCGAATGGCTCTAAATGGCTCTATAGGCTTCGGACAGCACGGAACGGAACTGTTGGTTTGATTTGGCCGGATTCGAAGTCGGAATAGCTATGACCGGAAATGATTTTGAGCCGTGAATGCGATTCCGGCAATCAATCACTAGTTGTTGCAAAGTTTCCTAGTGTATGTATCAAGTTATTTTCATTCCTTTTTCGTTTGTAGACAGTTGACGCAGATCTATTTTTACATACAGAATGTGCAATCGAGTGTGCACAAAATTATGCTAATAGGGTAAATGTACCAATAGTGGTGCAATTTGTAGAGGTACCGATGTGTTTTAATGGATTTAAAGTGTCAGGAAGGACAATTTCTGAATATTTTAACACATAGCAATTGGAATATGTTTTATCTTCGCAATCACAACCATTTTTACCATGAAATATATCAAATTTACGAAAAAATACATATTTTTGTGATTGCTTCGTTGTGCCTATAATGGTGGTATGGTTCCTATAGTCGTCGTATTGTGTTCCTATAGTGGTGGTAAACAAGGATGCCCCAAACAGTGTATAATATCAATATAACTTAGTTTTGAAGATGTTTTCGTGTGAATAGCAACGATTACTGCCATAATATTGGTTTCTTGCGTAATTTGATCGTAAAAAAATGTATAAATTTGATTGATGAAACTATTCACTAAAGTACTGCATTACACCTGTCATCAACCAACACCCGGGAGAGTGTGCTTGATTTGAAGTCAATTTTTCATTCAGCCAGATAAGCGAATTTTGGCCTGTTTGTGGTAAATTACTTAAATAAAACTCATTTCTGTTGCTTATTTTAGTGAAAACAGTACGACATGTCAAAAATTTCCTCGAAAAAATCTAAAATGGCCTGTATTTATTGATTTTATAACTATAACCACTATAGGAACATGCCTGTTTTGTGTACCTATAATGGCACTATGGTAAAAAACACTTAGAAATGCATAAATATGGTCAAAGGGCAAATAATTTTAGTAAAACAATAACATTCCATAACAGTCATTGTCAAATTATTTGACTGCAACAAACTGCAATATTAGCATGGATGAGCCAACCCGATCTAGCAGCGTTACGACAGGCACGCTAGGTGGTGTGAGTTAACGCATATATACACGCATAACGCCTGTCTTAACGCATATATACATAGGGACAGGCACAACGAGCGGCATTCAGTCGCAAGAACTCCAGAAAGGCTGTAATAAATTTTGAACTTTGCTTACAACAAACGTTAAAGATATTACAATTTTCACTCTCCTTTCAAAATTTTGCGACAGTCATGTTGAAAAACTAATTGCGTGAGTATGTGATCATTTAGAACGTTAACAGAAATGTGAGTTTTGTTATGAAATCCTAAGGATTTTGGAAAAATGTTAACACATTTCACAAAATAATGGATTTTTCGGTCACTAAGTAACGGAATGGCCCCATTTAACTTTTAAACCCTTTTTAAAAGGCTAAAGAACATTTCACACTAACTTAAATAACTTAAATACTTTTAATTTGCCCTATGAACCGCATTTTAGAGCAATAGCGCCACTATTGGTACTACCACCACTATAGGTACATTTACCCTATTCAGAATAAAATCGAAACATAATACCACTGAGTTTGCATTCGATTCCATGTTTCTTAAGGGTCTCGATTGATATGTACGTTTGTGTAGAATAAGTTTATGAGATGTTATGGGTACATTCATGTTAGTTTCGAAAAATATACCAACAAAAGGGTTGTTCTTCTTTGGAAAATTTAATACACTTTGACAGATAGTAATAACAGATTTATGGTTTGCAGTGCTTTTAGCAATTCTCAAAATACTCTCGCGGGCCGCATTCAGAATCGACCAGTTTGACATACCTGCCCTATACTATCCATAATGTCATCTATCCTAAGGATTGGATAAATGAAGGGCTTCGTTATTTCATTTAGTGCCCTGAAATCTACTACAATTAGAAATTTCTTTTCTTCCTCCCCATTTCCCTTTTTTGGTATGCACATAATGTTGAGCTTCTCGGATTGATGCGACAAGTGCCTATCAGGCAATACCGAATGATTGCCAATCGGGCCACACTTTGTACACCACACACATGATTGAACTCTGAATAAAGGTCATTCCTGCATTAAGCGTACAAGCGAACACACGTCTTTTCATTTGGTAAAACAGTCCACTCGGTATTTCCACTTTGCGTTTCTCTTCCAGTTCAACAGGTTATGTGCCCAGCTCTGTGTGACCAGTTCAATTGAAAAGTGCGCGACGCGGTTCGGAAAAACAGTTATTTTTTCAGTGTGAAAAAATTAGGACATTTCCGGAAGGTACGCAGGGCGGTTAAGGAATCGTGTGTTTTTTCGTGGTGAAAGAAAAAATCCAACCGGAAAGGTTTTTGCACGGACAAAAATGGATTTTTCGAAAGTGGGTGTCATCCGGCTGAACAACCGAAACTATCGGTCGTGGGCTTTCAAAGAACAGATGTTGATGATGCGGGAGGGTACGTGGACGTACGTTGACCCGGGTGCACGAAAACGACACAAGTTCGTTCACGTTCATGGTTCGTCAGCCTGAAATTCGCGGTAACGATCGGTCGTGGATAATCGACTCGGGTGCAAGTTCGCACATGTGTAGTGACAAAAGCGCGTTCACGGTAATGGAAAAAAGCTTGCGTTCAAATGTTACCGTCGCGGATGGCAGCGAAAATCGCGTTGAAGGCGTTGGCGATTGCCTGATCAAGTGTGCGGTGAAAAGTTGAAATCACGCTACGGGGTGTGTTGTATGTCCCTACGCTGGAGGGGAACATGATTTCAGTCGGTAAACTCGCGGAAAAAGGTGTGCGTGCGGTTTTTTCCGTTTACGGAAATACGGTCGTCGCGGTCGCGGATAAAGTGAGCGATATGTATTGGTTGCGAATCGCACAGGATCGAGTGATTAAATCAGAGGCCAAGGAGCAGACATACGACGATCCCAAAATAGAGGATAGTTCGACTGAAAGCGTTGAAATGGAGTGGTATCTCGATGAAACGAAACGGGAAGCTAAAACTAACGTGGCCAATGATACAATCTCCGAATCTGAATTTTATGGTTGGGATTGTTCAGACAATGGCTGGCCACAAGGTTTTTGGAACAACAATGATAACAATTGGATTCGCAGACTGTGGGACGATGACGACGCTGAAGCTGGAGCTGCGGTGCCGGAGACAGCTGGCGTTCCACCGGTAAGATATGACGAGGAAGTATATCTGGTGAAGGAAAGTGTAGCAGAACCAAACACGTATAAGGAAGCTGTATCCGGTCTTGAGAGTGCCGAATGGAAATCAGCGATGGCAGAAGAAATGCAGTCCCATCAGGAAAATGGAACGTGGGAGCTAGCGGAGCTGCCGCCACACCGGAAAGCTATCGGGTCGAAATGGATCTTCAAGTGTAAGGCGGATGAAGACGGTCATTTCGTTCGGTATAAAGCACGGCTGGTGGCGCAAGGTTTTTGCCAGAAATTCGGGACGGATTACGACCTGGTGTTTGCCCCCGTCGTAAAGCAGATTACTTTCCGGACGATGCTGGTTCTGGCGAGTAAAAGAAAGATGTTAACGAAGCACGTTGACATAAAGACGGCGTATCTACATCTCTTCTCAAGAAGGTCTTCTCAAGAAGGAGATTTTTATGCGCCAGCCACAGGGATTCGAAAGCGATAACCCGAACGAAATATGCAGGCTGCATCGCTTCCTCGTGTCTGGAATACGAAGATCGACGACGTACTGAAAACTATGGGTTTCATCCAATCAACGGCGGACCCATGTTTGTACATACGCGAAAAAGCGGGTAAGTCCATCTTTGTTCTCATTTACGTTGACGATGTGATCGTCATATGTAACACGGAGGAAGAATTTTCTGAGCTGGTCCACGTCCTGACACTGAATTTCACAATCAGCATCATGGGTAACCTAAGAATTTTTCTCGGCATACGTATTCGGCGGAACGATGGGCGTTACTGTATGGACCAACAAGCTTATTTGGAATGAGTTCTGGAGCGTTTCGGCATGCTGGATGCTAAACCATCCAAATACCCGATGGATCCCGGCTTCTTAAAACGAAAGGAGGAGAATGGCAGGAAGTTGGATTCGCCAAAAGTGTATCAAAGTCTCATAGGAGCTCTGTTGTACGCTGCAGAGACCAGCAGACCCGATATTGCAATCGCCACAGCCATTCTGGGCAGGAGAGTGCAAGATCCATCAGAAGCAGATTGGAACGAGGCCAAACGGATACTACGTTACCTCAAGGGTACACTGGATAGTGTATTGTACCTTGGAAGCGGCGGACAAAAGCTGGAGTGTTTTGTGGACGCCGATTGGGCAGGCGACGAGAGTGACCGCAAATCCAACTTGGGGTTCGTGTTTAAGTTCGGCGGCGGGCTCATCGGATGGGGCTGTCATAAGCAGAAGTGTGTGGCACTATCTAGTACCGAGGCCGAATATGTTTCCCTTGCCGAGTGTCTACAGGAGGTAAAGTGGATCCTGAAACTGATGGCGGATGTTGGTGAGCAACTGGATGGTCCAGTTCTGGTCAACGAAGACAATCAAAGTTGCATTGCGCTGACTAAAGGAGACCGAGCCGAACGTAAAGCAAAGCACATCGATACGAAATTTAATTTCGTGGAGGATATGGTTCGGGACGGCATCGTGAAACTGCAGTACTGCCCAACCGAACACATGCAAGCTGATTTGCTTACCAAACCGTTGCAAGCAGTGAAACTCCGACAACTTAGGGAAGCGATCGGAATAAAACCATTCAGTGTTGAGGAGGAGTGTTGAGCTTCTCGGATTGATGCGACAAGTGCCTATCAGGCAACACCGAATGATTGCCAATCGGGCCACACTTTGCACACCACACACACGATTGAACGCTGAATAAAGGTCATTCCTGCATTAAGCGTACAAGCGAACACACGTCTTTTCATTTGGTAAAACAGTCCACTCGGTATTTCCACTTTGCGTTTCTGTTCCAGTTCAACACATTTCATTTCATTTCATTTCATTTCATTTCATTTATTTAATACAATATCCGCCATCAAGGCTAAATATAATAGACTTAAAACTAATTTAATACTAACAAATAAACAAAATAATTCATGAAAAACTAAGCCTAACTAACCTAGTCTTGACCTAGCAAAGATGAAAAGAAAAAAAACAAGAGTAGAGCGTAGAGGCTATCATAAACTTAACAAAAAAAAAGAGAGTAATAGAAAACTAAGGAGAATAATTAAAGGGAATTAGAAGAAAAAATACGGTTACGGAAAGAGTTAAGAGAGGAGTCGAAATCAAAGAGATAGTAAAAGTGGTTAAACAACCTGAAACAGGACAGAAGAGGGTCATTGAAAGTATAAAGAGTATGACGTGTTTCAATTGACAGAGGATCACGTGGACGAAGAGAACGAGAGGGAACATACAGCGAGATGGACGAGAGTAAATCAGGAGCATCAGTAGCAGAAAGTAATAAGCCACCAATAAAACAAGCCTGAAACACTTGGCGGCGGAAGCTTAAGGAGTGAAGATTGAATAACTGCAATCGCGTTTCATAGGGAGGTAGTGAGGCAGCACCGAACAAACGACGAAAGGCAATCCTGGTAAAGAGGCGCTGAATGCTTTCAATTCTCGAACAGCCATCAATAGTAGGAGGATTCCAGATGATACTAGCATTTTCAAGAATAGGCCATAGCACAATAAAGGATTTTTAGGATGCTTTGATCTCTAAAAATAGAGGTAAAACGTAAGATAAACCCAAGGGTTCGATTTGCTTTTAGTAGCACCTCATCAAGCTGCAGTTTAAAGTTGAGACGACAGTCAAGTATAATACCAAGGTCACGGATGGACATAACACGAGAGAGGGAAGCGCTAGAGAGAGTATAGTTAAATAAAATAGGAGAAAGAGAGTGAGAGAAAGAAATAACAGAACATTTTTCGGGACACAGGCGAAGTAAATTGGATGAACACCAATGAGCAAATGCATTGAGGTAATGCTGAAGTCTCAGACAATCAGAAGAAGAAGACACAGGTAAAAAGATTTTGATATCATCCGCATAAAGGAGATGACCATCAGGAGGTAAAACATTACAGACATCATTGATGAACAAAGAAAACAGAAGTGGACTTAGCACACAACCCTGAGGGACACCTGACGTACAAAAAAACTCCTCAGAAAAGTACGACCCGGTTTTAACCCTGCATGATCGATTACTTAAATATGAGGACAGCCAGTTAATAATGCCATCACCAAAACCAAGTTTAGACAATTTAGCTAATAATAAAGAGTGAGGTAAACTATCAAAAGCAGCATGAAAGTCGGTGTATATTGCATCAAGTTGGGTACCGGCCTCAAAAGATCTAAAAATATTGGAAATAAAAGACATGAGATTAGTTGAAGTAGACCTACCAGGCATAAACCCATGCTGTTTAGGGCTAATAGCTGAACTACAACTATGAAGTATGGTTGGAAGGATACATAGCTCAAAAGTTTTGGCTGTGGCGCAAGTTTGGGTTATCCCACGATAATTAGAAACAATGCTACGGCATCCCTTTTTGTGTACCGGAAAAAGCCAACAGGATTTCCAAAGAGCAGGAAAGACCCCGAGAGAAAGTGAAAGGTTGAAAATTTTAGCAAGGTGTGGAGCAAGCACGTCCTTACAGTTTTTTAAAACAGAGGCAGGAATGCCATCTGGACCAGGAATAAAAGAACGTTTCAACCCAAATAACACCTGTACAACTGTTTCAGAGCTAACCGAAATATCGGAGAGATTAATTAAGTTCTCTGGCGTGTAGAGTAGCCCACCCTCGATAAGGTTAGGGTCACTAACCGGTGTAGAGAATAGCTCACAGATCTCAACAGGCGTAGAGGCAGTTCGAGAATCAAGTACCATTTCATTAGGTAACGTATTGCACCCTCTTCGAATCCTAACAAATTGCCAGAAGGATGCTGGATCAGAACGGAAACGCGATTGCAGTCTACTCGAATAGGCCTCAAAACGAGCCCTGTTGTATAGTCGATGCGCAGAGGCAGCGTACTTAAATAAACGAAAGTTGAAAGCAGATCGGTTCAGACAATATCTCCTAAGATATTTCATTCTATCCGTTTTCAGGTTGCGAAGAGTACGATTGGACCAGGGAGGATTAGGAGGGGAACGAAAAATAGGTGTACATGAAAGGAGTGCAGAGGTTAACAAAGCATTAAACGATTGGACAGCCTCGTCGACCGATGTACATTGATAAAAAAAAGACCAGTCGGAACGAGATAGAATTGAATTAAGTTTACGATAGTCTGTGAGCCGAAAGTTATAACGAACACTCAATGAATTAGGAGCAGAAGGTAATACATTCAAAACCCTACTAGCCCTAAATAAAGAAGACGGTAACGCAATTTCTAGAGCAGGATGATGGGCATCCTGGGGCAGGAGCAGTGACGAAGCAGGATACACAGAACAACAAGCAGCTGCAGCAGAGTTGGAGAGCACCAGGTCCAAATAATGATTTAAATGGTTATGCACCCCGTTCAGCTGATAGAGTTCATGCAGGTTTAACATATCCAAAAAGCAGGAACTGGATGTATTCGAAGAAATATGTGGCACATAATGTCTTATAGCTGAAGATGAATCTGGCCTTACTGCGGTAGAAAGCGACCACTCTAACGCAGGTTGATTGAAGTCACCCAGAAGGATAAGATGATCATTCGGTTTCATTTGCATGTATGCATCACTGATGAAAGCAGAAAGGGATTCCAAATAGTTGCGGTCGCTGCTCAAATACGGTGGCACATAAACAATCCCCACATAAAGACGAAACTTAGAAAAAGAAACACGTATACATAAAGCTTCAAGCGTGGGTTGATTCATGTTAAGTGCCACAGAAGGATATCGAACGGAACATGCCAGTAGCACACCACCCCCACGCGAACGTTCGTTGTTTAACCTGCTTCGATCACAGCGGTATATGTTGTAGGCATCACTATCAAGGACCATGTTGGATGGAATCGATTCATTTAACCAGGTTTCAGTAAGGGCAAGCATTTCAAACCCTGATTCATTCGCAGAAAGGCGCAATTCATTGTATTTGGTGCGAAGGCCTCGAACATTTTGGTAATAGATCACGAATGGGTCTATGAATTGTGACCTATCCGTTTGGCAGACGGGCTGATCTGTGGTGAGCGGTTCTTGTTGCTGAGATTGGATTGTGATTGAAGCCCCACCCCCGGTGATAACTGAGGCGGTGTGGGAGGAAACTCCAGTTGAATAGCCTCTAGGATCTCGGTCATCTGGGATGGTGATAGAATCCCGCGCTGTGGGGGTGGCGATCGATGTTCCAAAAAATGATCCGGATGAGCGGTAGTTTTTGGCACAGCTGAAGAGCAATTTTCACTATTTGTACGATGCGAAATAAGCTCAGAAGGGTCAAATCGAGCCCTTTCATGTACACGTTGCTTTGGTAGGCCACGAGCAACAAACTCCCGAACAGTAAGTGAAACTGGCCAAATAGTAGACTGCAGCGCAAGCTCCTTAAGAGATTTAGGAACACTCACTTTGAACGATATGAAGGACATCGAGTCCAGGTTCACACCCTTTTTCGTGAGACGGTAAACATTAATATCGTCCGTTGGTAGCACAGCTTTAAGCCACACAAGCATATCATCAGCGGAGACATGCGATTTGATGTTCGTGAAGTATAACCATACTTTCTCGGCTATGCCCGTGTTGGTGGTGTTTTGGTTCAAAACAGGATCAGAAGATGCTTGTGTATTTGTTCGATAGTTTCCAGCACTAACATCACTAGTCGGCTTAGTACGATGATTGTAGTGGTTACAGTTGTCAGAATCTTCCACAGTGTTGGTATCGTTCGCAGTTTGGATATCATCAGTGAGCTCCGTTGAGTTAGTAAATGTACGGCGAGCGGAAGCTGTTTTAGTCATTCTGGATGTATTTGTGGCATTGAGCGACGATACATTAGTGAATGTGTGCGTTCGCGATGCGTTGCTGACAGACGGCTTAGCTAATATGGGTGCTAGCGCTCGCTTATCAACGAGAGCGAGGATCTCAGGAAGCAAATCGCTCTTGATAGCCGATCTAAGAGAAGAGAGAGATGAGTCAATTGTGGTGAGAATATCTGCTTTCACCAATTCGAGTAGGGCTGCTATCTCACTTGTGAGAAGTGAATTTGTGCCAATGCGAAACTCGTGACATGTTTTGCACAACCACAATAACTGATTATTACGCCCAAGCTCACGAGTAGAATCACGGGACAACCCCGTGCAATGGGTGTGATGCTTGGAACCACAAACACCGGCACAGGACACCGAATTAGCACTATCGGTGGGTGCATTGCAGGTTGAGCACTGCATAACGATGACTCAGCACAAACTGATGAGTGACAGGAGCAGAAACGAAGCCAAACACTTTCTCGGCAAAAATGTTGAATTAACAGAAGAACTCCAGTGCAGCTTTATATTAATCGAAGGCACGCACTAGCCAGTACGAACAACTCAGCAGCACCACTGTTGCAAATGTTGAAATTCCAGAAATAACACGGCAAAACAGCGTATAAAATCAGGAGCACGAGGAAGGCACATCCACTCAGTTTGACAGTCAATCTCTCTCAATAACTGGTGCGTTCCAAGGGCTTTTGCTTGGCCTTATTATGTTCTGCTTTAACATCTCTTCTATCTGGTCTTCCATTATTTTGTTTAAAGCAGCCGGGAATCTTTATTGTCTTTTGTGTATAGGGATGTTTGAATTTGTCTCTATTCCTTGTTTTGCTGCTTGTGTATGTGTCAGCTTATCACCTGGCAGGAAAAATATGTCGGTAAAGTAATGAACAATATTTTTAACATTGTTTTCAAGTCCCTTTCTAGGTGGTGAAGGTTGATTTTATCTATGAAAGCATCGTATTTTTCCCTTCCAATGATTTCTGTATGTTATTTTAGCTCCAGTAAATCACAACCCATCACAATCCTTTCTTTTCCTTTTTTGGCACACACTCCTGGATTTCTACCTTATTGTCCACTATATGTTTATCAGAACAACTAATTTCCTCTTTGTTTTTAATTTCACGTTTAGGTTTAATTAAGATTAAACTTTCAAAATGTTTCCCCTTCATTGAAGATGTACTTGTGCAAAAATTCTGCTCCGATTATGCCAGGAACCCCAAGTAATTTTACTTTATAAAACTTTGTTTTATACCTCGAACTGCCAATGATCAAATCTAACACGGTAGAGCCTATGGTTTTCGATACCGTTCCATCGAAACTTGACAGTGTCAAATTATCTGCAAAGTCGATGCATGAAACCTCAAACAGTTTGGCTGATTCCCAGCTCAAAGCATTAAAGCAAGCTCCAGAGTCGATCAAAAAACTTAACACTCTCTTCTCGATGTTCTCCACAAAAATGGTTTCATAAGTTTACCTTCGTCAGTGAATTTAACATTCAGCTTTTCGTAATCTTCTTCCTTTTCATGCATCCTAAAATGAAAGAGATCATTAATCATAGGATCACTAGCGTTTTGTTTTTGATTGACTAGTGACCCTTTGTTCAGTTTTTTTTTATACTAGATATGAAGCGATGCTTGAGCAGTTGGGTCTTGATTTGGTTTTGGTTGTTGGTATTGGTTGCTCCTGTAAGGGACAAAATACCTCGCAGGACGAGAAAAGTTGTTACTAACATTTGATATGTTTGGTTGTATTGCTGTGCTATTAAATTATGGATTACCGAAATGGTTAGTTTCCATGTTATTTGTGTTCCATGTTCCATTATGTCTGTATTGAGGTTGCGTTGAATTGAACCGTGAGTTGTAAGCACTATTGTCGAAACTCCGGATTCAAGATTCTTCTAGCTCCACGTTATTTGATTGGGACAGCCTTTCTTCAATATTTTGGATCTTCTCAAGTTGGACTATTTCGACCGCCAAAAATTCTAACAATTCTTCGAATTCAAGATGCTTGTTTAAACGTGCTTGTATTTTTAGATTTTTATCCCGTAACCCTGCTAGAAAATGTATGCGCAAATTTTTCATAGCATAGGAATCCTCTGTTGTGTTATGATCGTGATTGATAATGTGTTCTTTTAATGTTAAAGCTCTCTCTTAAAATTTTATGAACGGTTCATTTAACCCTTGCTGCAGTGTTTCTACCTCATGAAAAATTTCCTCCAAATTAACTTTTTCATAAAATAGTTTTACAAGTTTAATTTTCACTTCCACCCATGTTTCTGCGTAAATCCTATTAAATAGCGAAGCAGCTTTCCCTTTCATTTTCATCATAACCACTTGAATTAATGGTTCTTCGGATTCTCCTTTAAGGTTTTTTTTCGCAAAAAAGTTCGTTTGATATAAAAACTCTTCCAATTCTGCTGGAACCGCTATATATTCAGCAGTGGCGGGTAAAGCCTCTCCGAGGCCCTAGGCGTTATGGTAGACGGGGCCCCTTCACCAAATCCATCGACGGAGAGGGGGGGAGGTGAAATGGTGTACGAATCATACACTGCAAATTTTCTAAGTGTGCTGCAGTTAAATTTTTATTGAAATCTATTGAGTAATACATGGTTTTGTCGTTTCACTGAATATCAGTGAAACTAATTACTGAAAATGCAGCTATTTATTCTGTCAAAACGACATGTACATCAGTATGAGCCTCAAAAGAAAACATAATGCGATGCGCGCTTGCTCGTCATGAACAAACATTTGATAACCGCTTACAGACACCCCGATACAATTTTAGGTGCGTATTCGGCTTGCGGGATTTACGTTTTTGTTGAGAAAAATCTTCACACCACTTTGCTGTTCTTGCAGAAATTTCGTGGTAACCGTAAGTGCATACCAAATCAACAATCTTGTTTCGACAAAATACAATTCACATCTGTATAAAAATTTATGAAACAGAGATGAACATGAGCAGAATGGACTGCCACCGTGCGCATCAATAAACACCCCAATTTCAATACTTTTTTTCGCCTATTTTTTATCGATATCAATGTCTAAACAATCAGTAATATCAGAAAGGCTTTGTGGTATATTCAAATTTTGGGTACTGTGGATACTGTTTCAAAGCGGACTTTCGACACTTGATCGTCTAGGCCAGGGGTCTCCAAACTACGGCCCACGGGCCGCATGCGGTCCTCAAGAGCTTATAATGAGGCCCACGATGAATTTGCCAGATTTAATATAAATATTACGTTATTATGACTTATTCAAATAAAAATGTATTTTTTACTTTTTTTAGACAAAAATCAAGCTTTAGTTACACGAAACTTTATTAGTATCGTTAATATTTTGTTGTAAAAACGAGATTTAAACGTTCACTCATCATTTAAAGGTAGCGTCAAATGGCCCTCAAAATAGTTATTTTTGAAGCAATGCGGCCCGCGAGCTGAAAAGTTTGGAGGCCCTAGACCAGGTCTAGGCGATCATAAAAACCTTTAGGGCGTTGGAGTTTAGAAGGCTTACCTTGGATAGGAGGGCATAAGTAAACTCCTGAAATGAGATGTCGATAGATGATGGATGGGCTTAGTCCTATCCTGACAATCCGAACAAATCTGACCTGCCATGATCGGAGTTGATTTTATTTGTACTCAAAAGAAGTTAAATGTTTTGCACTTTTAGTTCCGAGTTGTGTGTCGGAAAGTTATCATTTTCGCTAAGCTAGTTACGTTTGTCTTTTATTGACAAGAACGATGGTTCTAAACGATATTTTCTTTCCTACTTTACAGTTTCCAGCTCTTATTTCATAGTACGGAAGCTTCGATTTAAAATCGTCATCGTGAGGATAACATGAAAACAATGTTTTGCTTTTACGTTGATGTTTATCTATACAATAAATACTGAAGTACCGTCTTGCTTCTAATTACTGCCACTTCATTTTCAATCGGTCAGAGCGATAACTTCTTGCACGCGGGAAAAACAATATTTTCATTCGAAAGTAACTGGAAATATCCTGTATTGCAGTATGTTTGTCTCAAGAGATCCGCGGACCACAGGTTAGAGACAACTGTTTTGAATCAGCTGCTTTCTAAATGATCGAGCGCTGAGGGCCAGGAGAATGCATTTTTACACATACATTATTATATTATTACAGTTAATACACAAAATAACTGCTTTATGATATTAAACAATTCAATTGGTTATATTGTTGTTTTTCTTAAATTATTATATCTTCCAAGCAAGTTTCTAATTTGTTTTATTAACTTAAAATTATTAAAATTGATTGTAAAGATTCTTCAATTAAGAGTCAGCAGCATAGTGTGCAAAAGTCATAAAAAGTTCCAAAAAATTAAGGAAAATCGCAATATCGCTTCTCAATGTACCCTTCCTTCCATGTACCAAATTTGTTTCAGGATATATCTGAAGATGATACAAAAACCTTAACAGCTGAAAAATTATCGAGACAAACGTACAATCGTTCAGTACTATTATGAGGCCACGGACAAGTAAGGCCAGGTCAGACAAATTGATTGCGTAGTTCCTTCAAAAATACTCCCAGAAAATCGTTGCATCCTTAAAAAGCAATAGTGTGTAACCATTGTTCTCGTAAAATCAACAGTCAGGTTTCTATGGAATTATTCGTTTCTATTTTCTAATTTCTTCTCAAATTTTACCATATTGATTGGTCCGACAATCCATGTTATGGTGATCAAATTTGGAAGAGTTCAACGATATGAATTGTCATATTAAAATATGTTCAGTTACTTTTTAATGAATAGGATCTTCCTATCTTTCAAAATCGGGCAAATATTTTCTCGGGCCTGACTGCATATTGTGGCGGGCAGGACTTTGCCGACCGCTGCCGACAGCTTAGTTCAAATTTTAAGCGATCATTCATATCGATATTTCCTTTTCGTCGACTCTTCCAATTTTGACCCAAACCCTTCAACAGCTTGCCTTTCCACCATCACTTTGCCCAGTCAACAATTTTGACTGGGGCCCCAAAGGTTAGCCGGGGTACGAGTTCTTAGTTTTTGCGAGATAACATAGACACAAGCCAAATTAAAGAGCGCACACATCGACATCGGAATTGATTCTTGAATGAAACCTCAACAGATAAAAAGAGCGTGCTTGGTGTCAGCTAATTTTTCTTGCTAATTTCTACGGCTACGAACCGTTGTGTTGAGATCGGTTTCGGAGCCTTTTAATGTCATATGTGCATGTAGTTTGCGTGAGGCATTTCTTGTAACGGATTTTCGCTTTACCCAACTCGTGCGTAGCATTCAATGCATTTGATCCAACGCCTTGGGCCAACAATGATGAAATGATATTGTTTTGAGCTATGGGCATGTGTCGTAGCGTTCTGCGCTTCCAACTAAGGTGCACATGTTAAACAAAAATATTGCACATGTTAAAAAGGCAAATGTTTTCTGCTTCTGATAGTAAAATGCTTCTGTTAAATAAAATAAATATGCTTCTGATAGGTCTGCTAGTTATAGTAAATCTGATTGTAAACATAACCCCCGGAGGGAAAATGGGGGTATATTGGGTTGACAACACCAAATGGAAAGGACCCCTCAATCGACGGGATCATCAACGGGGCCCCCAAATGGCCGAGGTAATGGAGATTGTTCTTCGTATTATGGCTGTGTATGGCTGTATGTAGATGCAGCTGTAACGGTTTTTGGTCTTGTTGTGTTCGCAAAAATTTAAATAGTCGATAAAAACCATATTGTGTATTTTTATACCCTTCCCCCCTTCCTTTTAACTGAAACCTTTCCCATTTTCCCTTCTCTGCGGTCCACAAACTTGATGTGTTCAATTAGGGCCAAGAATGAAAATTTTAGTTTTTGCATTAAAAGACACACATAATCCACTATCCCAGGCCAGAGAATGTGAATACCATTTTTCGTGTGAAACAGCTGTCTGCTTTCGGCACACAATCGCAAAGCGGTAGCGGGGACCCCGTATACAAGAACAGGACGGTTCGTCCCAGCCAAGAGTGAACACAATGACATTGATTTAATCGTTTCTCGCATGAAACCTCAACCCACTGAATCACCGTTGAACAAACGACCTTCCTAAGCTTTTTAAAGCGACGCGTGCTTGGTGTCATTTTTACCTGCTATTTTCTCCGGCTACGAGCCAGTGTATTGAAATTTTGTGTAGGGGCCTTTAAATTTTTGTCTGTGTATGATAAGTGCTTGTGTCTGTTATAACGGCTTTTCTTTGGTGGTTATACGTAGAGTGATGTTCAGTGTTCTGTGGATTGGATTTTAGCAGCAGGTGTCTCCGCGTTTTTTCGGTGAGCTCGTGCACCGACCATCCACACCAAGACATCAAATGGACGGGGCCCCTCATTGACGGGGCCTCCTTACCGACGGGGGCCCTTACCGACGGGGCCTCCTTACCGACAGGGGCCCTTACCGACAGGACCCCTTCATCGAAGAGTCCACATAATCGTTTGGGCCCCGTAAACCACATTTGGGTTTTGACTTCTAGTTGTAACGGTTTTTTTATATTTCATTATATTAAATAGAGATAAAACGTCATTTTAATATTAACATGGCCCAGTTTCTTTTTGGACATATGAATACTACCCCTTACTGATTTCCCCTATTTGTCAGTTGACCACAAAAGTTGAGTAGGGCCCCGCGTGAAAATTTAAGGTTTTGCGTTAAAAGCAAGCACTCTCCACGATCTCAGGCTAGAGATGTGAATACCATTTTTCGTGTGAAAACAGCTGTCTGTTTTCGGTACACATCTGCAAAACAAGTATAGGGCCCCCCAGCCAAGCACAGGCACGTTTCATCCAAGCCAATTGAAAAGCGCACACATCGATATCGATGGAATCGTTTCTCGAATGAAACCTCTACCCACTGGAGCACCGTTGCTTGTTTGATGTTAGTCAATTTTTCCTGCTAATTTTACCGGCTACGAGCCGGTGTATTGATATTAGGCATGTGTAAAATGAACGAGAATCGCACCGTTCGAACAGTTCGGTAAAGTGCACGAACGAACGAGGTTCTTAACTAAAAGAACGACCAGGACTTTTGGAAGAAACTGACTACACCGAACGCGTTCGAACGTTCCGTTCAGTGTTCGACGGCACACATAAATGTGGTAATGAAACGTGCAAAATCATATTGCTTTCTCGCTCTTTCTCGCACCGTGCGAACGGGTCGTCAGAGATCAAAATGTACACTGTTGGTTTTGAAATCGTACCCATACAACTCAATTCCTCGAACGCCGTCGAATTTGTCCAGCAGTGTTCGATACGTGTGCTGTTGGTGTGGAAATCGTGTCTATACGACTGAAATTCATCGAACGCGTTGGAACTGGTGTTCGATCTGTGTTCTGTTGGTGTGTAAATCGTACCTACACAACTGAATTCATCGAACGCGTTCGATCTGAGCCGTTAGTGTTCGATCTGTGTTCTGTTGGTATGTAAATCGTACCTACACAACTGAATTCATCGAACGCGTTCGATCTGATCGGTTAGTGTTCGATCTGTGTTCTGTTGGTGTGTAAATCGTACCTACACAACTGAATTCATGGAACGCGTTCGAATTGGTACAGCAGTGTTCGATCTGTGTTCTGTTGGTGTGTAAATCGTACCTACACAACTGAATTCATCGAACGCGTTCGAACTGGCTCATTTGTGTTCGATCTGTGTTCTGTTGGCATGGAAATTATACCTATACAATTCAATAGATCGAGCCCGTTCAAACGGATTAGCCATTGTTCGCGAATGAACTGAACTGAATTGATTGCGCTCATCATGTTGATCCATATTTAAATAGTTTTTTTTTAATAGAATCCTTAAGTGTGTATAAGGCATGGGGTACAATATATGCAGGAGACATTTTTGCTCGTATTAGTGTAGCGCCTGCAAGATAGGCAAAACGCGCACAGAATAATTATAGCTAGCTAGGTTTAAATTATACACATATACACTTACACACATACACATAGTTAGATTTTAATTATGCATATATATATTTACACACATACATCAACAATTAAGGTTACACGTAGGATAGAATAGAATAGCTTAAGATAGGAAATAGGAAATAGTAAAATAGGCGATAATTAGGATTAGCCAATGAGGAATAGGATTAAGGAATTTTGGCGCGAACGAGTGAGTATAAATTAAGGATAAGTTGAGGTTTAGGATCATTAACAAAAGTCCGATCTAAGAGGAAACGCTGCCCGAGTTAACATAGAAGAAATAAACTCCAAGTAACTACACAAATTCAAGCCACATTATTCTTTTGGGTAGTTAGAAGATTTCATATCACTACATTAGTTTTTTACATGCTAGTTTTTGGTCGGTTTTGCGGTGGATTGTGTTGACCAGACAGCCGAGTGTTTAATGTTTTTAAATGATTGGTTTCAACCGCAGAATGAGTACTTCTTTGGCTACAGTATGTGTCTATGGTGGGTAAATGAAAAAGATAACGAGCGTTTTTTGTGAATAAAAACCCCATGAAACAAAGAACGAAAGAATCGTCGTTCGCGTTCGGTTCTTTTTGGTGAGCGAACTAGTTCGTTCGTGTTCGGTGAAAAGAATCGTTTTGCCCATGCCTAATTGATATCGTGTTTCGAGGCCTTTAAATTTTTGTTTGGGTGTGTTGTATGCTTGTGTTGTGTAACAGGTTTTCGGTGGTAGTTAAGCGCAGCGTTCTGCGCATTCCATTTTAGCAGCAAGTTGCTCTGCGTGGTTTTGGGTTTGGGTGTCTCGTGCACACCCCATCCACACCAGCAAAAAATGACGGTTTCTCGCTCTGTTGCGCCAACGATGATGAGGTATTGATTAGAGCTGTGCGCGCGTGTCGCAGCGTTCTTCGCTTGAATTCACAACTGAATTCATCGAACGCGTTCGAACTGGCTTATTTGTGTTCGATCTGTGTTCTGTTGGTATGGAAATTATACCTATACAATTCAATAGATCGAGCCCGTTCAAACGGATTAGTCATTGTTCGCGAATGAACTGAACTGAATTGATTGCGCTCATCATGTTGATCCATATTGAAATATTTTGTTTGTTTTTAGAATCCTTGAGTGTGTATAAGGCATGGGGTACAATATATGCAGGAGTGTAGAATCGATACGAAGTCGAACATCCACAATGACGGGGTCCCTGGCAGCCGCCCACCGTTTAACGCGCCACTGATATTCAGGTTTGGCCATATTTGTCGGAAATTCATACACCATTTTGTATATTGTGTTTAGTGTTGGGCATTGTGCGCGAGTGCGCACTGTGCGCACATCACACCGCAATGTGCCCACTACAGCACACTTTATACTGTGCGAGCACACTTCGCACAAAGCGAGCACACTTCACACAGTGCGCGCACTCCGCACTGTGCGCGCACTTTTCGCACAGTGCGTGCCCACTCCGCACTTTTGGCACACTCTGCACAGAGCGCACACTTTTCCGCACAGTGCGAGCACAGTCCGGAATTTTCGCACACCTCGCACATTACAAGCACACTCCGCACAGTGGAAGCTCCACTTGCTTCACTTTATAGGCTACCATATTATAGGAAGTCAGGTGGTGTAATACTGAGCATATTTTGACAAACCTCCTTTTGTCGTACAGGTTCTGAAATACGGGGTTTCTCTAACTAACTCAAGCTTCAACTGTAAGCTTCATTTCCAATTCGTAAAATCTCAATACAATATTGTCAAATGTATGCCGAACGTACACAAAGCAACCAATGACATATCATTAGAGAGAGAGAGAGAGAGAGAGAGAGAGAGAGAGAGAGAGAGAGAGAGAGAGAGAGAGAGAGAGAGAGATAGAGAGTGAAAGAGAGAGAGAGAGAGAGAGAGAGAGAGAGAGAGAGAGAGAGAGAGAGAGAGAGAGAGAGAGAGAGAGAGAGAGAGAGAGAGAGAGGCTGCACTTCATTCCTCGCTCTTCTTTTCCACCCTTTTACGCATGACAAAAGTGCAGAACGCTGAAACACGCGCGCACCGCTGAAATCAATACTATTTTGCTGTAATCAATTTTTGTTGGCCCAAGGCATTGCGTAGAGCAAGAAACAACATAATTCTTTGCAAGTGTGGATGGCCGGTGCACGAGTACACCGAAACCGCGCGGAGACATTTGCTGCGAGAATGGAATGCACAGAACGCTGCGCTTGACCACCATCGAAAACCCGTTACACAACCACATGCATACAACACACCCAGACAAAAATTGAAAGGCCCCGAAACACAATATCAACACAGCGGTCCGTAGCCGGAGAAATTATCAGGAAAAATCGACTGACACCAAGCACGCGTCTCTTTAAAACAACTATGAACTGTGAAGGATGTAGGTAAACGGCGCTTCAGTGGGTTGAGGTTTCTTGCAAGAATCGATCTCATCGATGTGGATGTGTGTGCTCTTGAATTTGGCTGAGATGAAACGTGTCTGTGCTTGTACTCGGGGCCACCGCTTTGCGATTGTCCAATAAAACAGGCAGCTGGATTCACGGGAAAAATGCTATTCGCGTCGCAGGCTTGCGATAGCAGGGCATGTTTTAATGCAAAAACGACAATTTGCACTCGGAGCCCTACCCGCTTGGCAAAATGTCGCGCGACATGCATGCTTGAAATCGATGTTTGTTAACATTTTATTTCAAGCATCGTGAGTGTCCCAGCGTGAGCGCTGAGCACACCTCCCCTCATTCTCAATGCCGCGTTTTTGGTTAATCCTCACTCCCACCCTTTCTTTCCTTCTCCTCAACGAACCCAGCATTCCCGCGAGCGTAGACCGATCAAAAAATTCCAGGAAATTCGGACAGTAAATGTGCAGTTTTTTATTCACAGTACTGTTTGGCAAAATATCAATTCTTGATGGCGCGAACTGGCGATCAAATCGTTGGCTGCTTGCTCCACCGATGCCGCGTGCTGTTGGAAGAGAAATACTTATTGTTTGATGAGTTTGCCTGAGGAATGAAAGATTTATCGAGCATTAGAATGGTGAACAAAACTAGTACTGTTTAAAACTTACCGATCAAGAAGATATTTAATGTTAAATGGCGACTCTGTATGCCCGATCCATCTGCTTTGATCTGTTATCAGGAGCTTTGGCAATGAAATAGCTAGGTGTGATGGAAAATAATAGAAGAATAAACAAACATTAAAAGCAGTACGATTGTTAGAACACTAATATCATTTGGAAGATTCTTCTTCTTATGCATGCACTTACCCGTAGATCATGTAACAAAACATACTGCATTTACGCCTGCGTTGACATCCTTCACGATTTACTTAACCACTTTTCTATTATCATTTAATAATTTTCGCTGCATCTACCGGCACCGATCCTTCCCAAATGAGATTTGCATTCGTTCTGGCGATGAGTTTCGAACGATCACAACACAGCGCGAGAGTGAACAACACAAAGTAAATGGCACTATGTACAAGTGTTGATTATGTAGTCAAAATAAAGTATAATGGAATTTATTTTACTTTACATGAATTGATTTTATTCTGATTTACATTTCAACTATTGTTATCAGCCAAGTTGTTAACGTTAAAAATTTTGATGAAGTGAATACATCATTACCAGATAAATGAAACGACAATCGACGCATTTTGACCATATCGAATTATGATCGTCTTTACACATAGTGTCATCTCTTGCGCTTCAGGGTCTCACGCTCAGAGCAAAAATTCTGGGAGCGTTCAGCTGTGGAGGGCTGGAGGAGTGTGAGTGTGTGTCTCATGCACACAGCGAAATTTTGATCAACACCTCGATGGTGGGAGCGTTTTTCCATGGGATGGGGTAGTGGAGTACGAGTGTGTCGCATGATTCCTTTAAAACTAAGGCCAGGGGTAGCGAGAGGCATCAAAATGAGTTACTCTTTGCCAAGCGGGAAGGGGGTGATTCCTTTAAAACTAAGGCCAGGGGTAGCGAGAGGCATCAAAATGAGTTACTCTTTGCCAAGCGGGTAGTCAAATTTTGTAAGGGTGACATGGGACAGGGCTCTCTCTTTCTCTCTCTCTCTCTCTCTCTCTCTCTCTCTCTCTCTCTCTCTCTCTCTTTCTCTCTCTCTCTTTCTCTCTCTCTCTCTCTCTTTCTCTCTCTCTCTCTCTCTCACTCTAATGATATGTCATTGGTTGCTTTGTGTACGTTCGACATACATTTGACAATATTGTATTGAGATTTTACGAATTGGAAATGAAGCTTACAGTTGAAGCTTGAGTTAGTTAGAGAAACCCCGTATTTTACAACCTGGTTTGAGAACCTGTACGACAAAAGGCGGTTTGTCAAAATATGCTCAGTATTACACCACCTGACTTCCTATAATATGGTAGCCTATAAAGTGAAGCAAGTGAAGCTTCCACTGTGCGAAGTGCGGAGTGTGCTCGCAATGTGCGAAGTGTGCGAAAATTCCGGACTGTGCTCCCACTGTGCGGAAAAGTGCGCGCACTGTGCGGAGTGTGCGAAAAGTGCGCGCACTGTGCGAAGTGTGCGAAAAGTGCGGAGTGCGCGCACAGCGCGGAGTGCGCGCACAGTGCGTAGAGCGCGCACAGTGCGAGATGTGCACCGTACACTGAGATGTGCGTGCGTGTGCGCACAGCACACCTAATTGTGCTCTTTTACCCAACACTGATTGTGTTGTTTAAGGCCTTTTCGAGTTAGAAGCTTTGATCTAAAAGTTCTTTCCTAACTGATGCAAGCAGTTTTTTGAACGTTCCGTTTTGCTCTACTTCAGCATTTTGATCACAGTCCGATTTTGCTGAGTTAAAAGCGCAATTATTCGGCTTTATGGATTTATGCAAATTTTGTTTTGCAAGTATATATAAATGGGGTAGATATAAGTAGATATATCAGATGGGTACATTTTCATCCAATACGGCTACAAAGTCCATGCATTTTCGATCTCACTATCTGCGAGACAACCCAACCATTGGATTGGCACCACTATTTTTGCGACCGGCTCTGCTGATGGCGGTTTCAAAAAGACACACGATCGAAGCAAACGTGCATGTGATGTGTAGCATATTTCTTTCCAATTCATATAGCGGACACAAGTGGAAACAACATTTTGAATTGAATCCAAACAAAAGAGAATTCTGGATTTGTTTATTACGGTGCGCATTTGGTGCTGCACCTGTCCGTCCAGAATCTGGCGGCTTGTTGGCTTGGGGTCGGTATCATGACGCCGTGCGACCGGCACTGCCTTGGAATGGGTAAGGCTCGGTAGGTTCATGTCCTTTGGTCGAGTGTATTCCGTGCATTTGTCGCGCCACGTCTGTAGACCCGGCAGCAACAAAGTCAAAACAAACTCTTCCCCGGTACGGATGGCGATTCAAAGGTCTTTTTATTATTATTATTCGTGTCATTACGGCCTACGCGATCATGTTGGCCTTTTCAGGACTTGAGTACCACGTCGCCGGATAGTCACTTTTTGCTACGGCGGACGGTTCATACGCGGTTAGAACCCACGACGGGCATGTAGATGTGCGGAATGAGGTGCCACGGGACCGCTCCTATCCAGCGGGCAACTTGCATACTGCCACACTGTCTCCTGCCCGATGCTGCAGGCAGGGGGAGGGATGCACCTCCACAACAACAAAAAAACACTGTCATGAACCAGCGACGGATCGAACGGTAGGCGGACTTGGCGGTCACCTGGGGCTCCGCTGATTTAGGGGCCCTGAAGATCTCTAGTCTGCAGTATCTCGTTTGTCTACAAGTGTACTGAGTATAAGCGACAAGGGCCCCCGGATAGATGGTCGTTGGGGTCCCTGGAACATCTTTTGGGGGGTGGGGGGGGGGGGGGGGGGGGGGTGGAAAATCATTTGCACCACCACCCCAAGCCGGCAAAACATTTAGGGCCTGTGACCGATGATCGTAAAGGTCCCATGGCCACCCCCCCCCCTCCCGTCGGCAACTTAAGTATACTGTTCAATCTCCCAACAGCTATGTGCCAGTATACCCTCCTCCAGGTCATCAGCTACCATTTACAAGGGCCTCAACATGTCTTTCCGCCTATCTTCATCCGCCTTAATTTCATCGCTGCAATGTTTGTTAACGGTTTTTAAGCACCTTAACAACTCGCGAGCATTGACCACACGCGAGAAAGAGATAGCGCTATGGAGGGAAAAAACACGGACGACTGCTGAGGGCAGTGGCAACGCTGATCCGATTTGATTTTATCGGACGCTTCTGTCAAACGCTATTTCGGCTCCTATTGCGAAAATTTGAATGATTTGAATGGTTTAACCATGTCAGGTGTCAGTTATTTGGTCTCGAAACTTTAGAACACAGGAGAAATAATGCTCAATGTATTTTCATGCATAAATTATTAAATGGGCTTATTGATGCACCTGAAATTTTAAAACTGATCAGCTTTTCTGCACCTACTAGGGATCTTAGAAGCAGGTCTTTAATCAGGATCCCATTTCGATCTTCTTCATTTGGCGCTAACGACCCTTTAATTAAAATGTGTGTCAGCTACAATAGACTTGAATCATCTGCAGATTTTCATATCCCTGTTTCTCACCTTCGTCAGTTGTAAAGGGCTAGTGTTATTTATGTTTAAGTTGTTTACTAATTAAAAATTTGTATCTGTTATTTAGGCTTATTGCCCGATAACGTAAATAAATAAATGATAAATAAATAATAATAATAATAAATAATTTAAAAAAAATCGTATGACGAAATCGCACGTGCGACGTTAACTGTCAAATCCCATAAAAATCTCGTCCGATAAAATCGCATCGGATGAGCTCTGCCACGGGCCTGACAGCGATTGGCAGTATATTCAACTCAAATTTGCGACATCTTGATTGCAAAAATAGAAAAGGCCTGTAAGTTATGATTCATATTCGAGTTCATCGTCAGTCTCCGACCAGATCGGACGCATCTAATCGTTATCTGCGATCACTGATATAGAACACACACTAGTAAAACAGACAACTACAACAACAAAATAGCTAAGGCGTTAAAAAGGCTAGCTCGGCCCATAGCCATGGGCTGCAGCAAGAAAGGATCAGCACCAAGGGACACCGTGCCTTCGTGCTCATACATCACGACACCAAACGTTACCACAAGTAACGATTACGACATTCTTAGCGAAGATGAAGAAGCTCCATCGATAATTGCCGCATCGGCAACGGCAAAACAACAGAAATCAAAAATACCACCGAT
This sequence comes from Anopheles gambiae, assembly GCF_943734735.2. NCBI lineage: Eukaryota > Metazoa > Arthropoda > Insecta > Diptera > Culicidae > Anopheles > Anopheles gambiae. The sequence continues at coordinate 24,670,921 of NC_064600.1, read as the reverse complement.
CACAGTCACCGGCACACAAGTAGGAGATGTGCACAAAAAAATCACCTCCGTTGGTGTAGTGAACTACACAACTAACTGCACATATAAAGGTATAGTGGTTAACACTACCACATCTAACGACTTTAAGCTTGTAGTGGACGTGTTAAAGCGCCACAATAATTCTTTCTACACGCATCAACTACCGGAAGAAAAAACAACGAAAGTGGTAATCTTTGGGTTACCCGAACAAGATACAGAATATATTAAAACTGTTCTTGCTGAAGTCAATATCGCACCATGTGTAATCAAAAAACTCGAACTCAAGAAAAAATGCTACGACGACCAGTGTATGTATCTCCTACACTTCCCTAGAGGGTCAATAACACTGAGCGAGCTGAAACAGGTTAGAGCAGTAGATCATCACCGAGTATACTTTGAGTACTACTCTAACAAATACGGTACAATGCAGTGTACAAACTGCCAGCGCTACGGACATGGTAGCGCAAATTGTTATCTTCCTCCAGTGTGTGTAAAGTGTGCCAATAAACACACATCCAAAACGTGTCCACTAAGCCAAACCACAACCTGTCCAGACGGTAAAATAGCTCCAGCCAAATTGAAGTGCGCAAATTGCAGTGAACATCATACGGAAAATTTCTCCGGCTGCCCAGCTAGGCTACGGCTTAAAAAGGTAACACCAACACCTTCTCGCTCCAGAGAATTTACGTACAACGAGACATTGTTCCCTCGTCTCCCCAACACACCAACACGTTCCACTCCTTCAAACCACGTGAATTTCTCTGAACTGTTCCACCAACAACAAACACGTTCAAACAATAATCTTGACTTTGACCTCAACGAGATAGGGCAAATCGTTAAAGATGTATTTTCAAATCTGAGCAAATGTAGCTCAAAACAAGACCTAATCGCAGTTATTGTTCAAATATCAGCAAAATATTGTTTTCCTAACCTCAAATAATGTACTTAAAATCATTCACTGGAATGCCAACGGTATTTCAAACAAAAAAGACGAATTTTTTAACTACCTTTTGAAAAAAGATATATACATCGCAGCCCTACGTGAGACATTTCTTAAGAATGGTACTCGTTTTTCGCATCCCAATTATCATACTTACAGACTAGACAGAACTCAGGGAGAAAAAGGTGGAGTAGCTTTAGTAATATCTAAAGCTATCAACCACGAAGTAAATAGTGACTACAAATTAAAAGTACTTGAAGCAATAGGAATTAGCATCAAGACCCAAAACAATAAAGTGACCATTATTTCCATCTATAATCCAGGTTCAAACAATGATCACAGTAGTTTCAGGAAGGACAACACAAAACTAAGCAAAATATCAAATCAATTTATTAACTGTGGTGATTTTAACGCACGTCACCGTTTCTGGAACTGTAGCAAAGCAAATCAGATGGGAAAACCCTTTCCGAGGAAAACCAAAGAGGAAAATTTTCTATTGTTCATCCTGAAGAGCACACCCATTATCCAAATGACCCAATCCGTCTCCCCTCAACCATAGATCTACTATTTACTAACAAACCCGAAAAAATTTGCAATATTCTTACCATACAAAAATTTACCTCAGATCACTTACCTGTTTATGTTGAATATAATATTGGCCTGATACAAAACAAACATATTTCTGGAATATCGAACTACTCAGAAGCAAACTGGACTTTATTCAAAGAAATTTTAAATAATCGCCTCAATACAAATAATCTAAATCTCCAAAATATGAACACATCAAACCAAATAGATCAAATGATAAAATATGTCTCAAAATTAATTAACTACGCCCACACTAAGTCTGTCCCATTCATAATACCAGATAAATTTAAAATAATTCTATCCCTTAATATACTTCAAAAAATTAAACATCGAAATATAACAAGGAAGCAATGGCAGAAAGATAGAAATAACACTATACTTAAAAAAACGTATAACACATTAAAAAAAGAAATAGTATTAGATATAAAAAACTTACGAAATCAGAATTGGACAGGCAACCTTGAAAAAATTAATAACGACCCAAGCAAATATAGACTATGGAAATTTGTTAGAATTATAAAAGGTAATTCTGCATTTATTCCTCCCTTAAAAGCTAATGGAAAGTGTTATATTACAAATAATGAAAAATATAAAATTCTGAGAGACCATTTTGAAAAAGCTTACAGAACAACGTTTCCAAATCAGAGCTCAATTGAACATCACATCCAAGAGACAAATAGTAGATTATTTTCCTACCATCAAGCACAACCCAGCAACAACTTCGATCCCATTAACTTTATTAAACCAAAACACATTACAAACATCATTTATAAGTTGAGATCAAAAAAATCTCAAGGGCCAGATCAAATCAATAACCATTCCCTAAAACAGTTGCCTAAAAAAGCCATCTTATATTTAGCGTTTATTTTAAACGCTTGTACCAAAATCCACTATTTTCCTCTTTAATGGAAAATTGGAAAAGTCATCCCAATTCCAAAACCCAAAAAAGACCATAAAGACCCTAAAAGCTATAGACCAATAAGTTTACTCAGTTGTTTGGGTAAAATTTTTGAAAAAAAATTACACAAAAAAATTATTAAGCATCTCAATCAACACACCATCATACCTTCTTACCAATACGGTTTTCAACCAGGGCATTCAACTACTAAACAAATTGATAGATTAACCACAAACATCAAAACACAGCGAAATATTAAAAAATCCACTGGTTTTGTGATGCTAGATCTAGAAAAAGCGTTTGATACGGTATGGCACCAAGGGCTTTTGTACAAACTAATTTCTTTCAATTTTTCTCCGAACATCATTGAACTGATCCAGTCATTTTTATCCAATAGAAGCTGTTTCGTGAAAATAACCTCTTCGAAATCAAATGACATTCACCCACCTGCCGGTTTACCCCAAGGCAGCGTGCTGTCACCCGTTCTTTTCAACATATTTACAAGCGACTTACCTAAAACAAAATCGGTAAAAAAATATTGTTTTGCAGATGACTTTGCTATGAGTAGTTCGGATTCCAATCCAAAATCTATTATTAAAAACCTCAACAATGGGATTAAAAAATATGTGACATTTTGTAAAACTTGGAAATTAAAAATCAACGAGGAAAAATCTGAGGCCATATTTTTTACACGTTGCACTAGCGCATATAAATTACCGGATCGTAATCTAAAAAAAAGTGACTGGGATAATGCTTCGAAAGATAATGTAAAGTATTTGGGATTGTTTTTGGATAAAAGGCTCACCTTCAGGTAACATATAGAGGAAAAAGTTATAAGTGGATCAAGACTTATAAAAATTTTGTATAGCTTCATAAACATGAATACTAAATTGAACTTAAAAACAAACTGTTACTTTATAAAACCGTAATTAGGCCAACAATTCTTTACTCATCTAAAGTATGGGCAAATTGTGCAAAAGTTCATATAAATAAGTTACAAGTATTTCAGAATAAGTTCTTGAAAAGAGTCCTAAACCTTCCCCCATGGCATAGTACATTTGATATACATAGAATTACTGGTTTTGAACTAGTTATAAATTTTGTTCGTAACACATAAGTATTGTAATGCCAGTGAAGGCACAATTGTAAATAGCTAGATTATAATGTAGATGTAAAAAAAGGAGTAAGGACTAGTACGTAGGATTATCTTAAGGTAAAACAATCAGAGGGTTTTTTTTTAAATTTTTCCCGATCTACTTCAATTCAGGTAAAGATGTTCATTCCAAATACGCAAAGCGTTATAACAATCAGGTTATTGAGTAGAGGTCAATCGATCGGAACCAATGTATAATTCGTGGAATACTGTTACAAAACAAATCAATAAATTACTTACTTACTTACTTACTATGATTCATATTCTGCTACTAAAATTTGTTTCAATTGTTTAATATAAAATTGTTGGTGGCCAACAAATGTAGAACGAATTCACAGAGTTTTTCACATTTTATTGATCGGTTCCTATAATTTTTTGGTATCGTCCGATTGGATATCAATGCAAGTGAGCCAAAAAATTGTGGGAAGCACCCAACAAATTGTCTAAAGAGACAATGAAATGGGAATGAACCAATAAATCAAGGGAAACCTCGTAAAATAGTTTTATAAAAACTCATTGAATCCAGAGACAAAATTTAAGTATAGAACTCACTTAAAATCCTAAGAAAAAAAACAGCTGTAAAACCCGTAAAGACAATGCTGTATGTATAACATTTTTGGAGATGACATACACTACTTCATTTGGTTTTTACACTTGTCTGAAAAATTTTGGAATTTTTCATCGTCCATAGTTTTCTACATATGTGCATATATATATGTACATATTTTTTTCTGAATAAACCGAGGTAAAATTAAATACATTTTGTAGGTGTTATATATACATATATTTTTACATCTTTTGCATACTAGCAAACATGCGCTTCTTGTTTCTTTGATGAACCTTTTCAAATCTAAGCATAGATTATGAATGTTGAATGTAAATTTGAAATTGAAAAGCAATTGAGACAAACATCATTTTCAAACTCTTTACATGTGTGTATAAAGTAATACCGCTTTGGTTCAGAAATGTTCAACAAACGAATGTTCAATCAACAAACAAAAGAATAAGTTGCTTTCACGGAATAAAAAAAAATGTTGTAAATAGCATCTATAGGCTCATGTTGGATCACGTAGCCAAATTAGCTGAACATTGCTGTAGAAGAGCTCAGATATTTTAACAGAAATACGAGTAGCGCACATACAACACTTATTAATATAAGGTACTTACTTGTAACGCAGTCACGCGCTGAAGCGGAAAAATCCTGTCCACCAGCCTGTTCACCCGAGCTACACGTAAACCCAAGCGACGGATTGTTAAACTGGGAAGCAGTTGGAGTTGTGCACGAAGTGAGATACGGTGAGTATGGACCAGTTGAGCTGTAGCTCCAGTGAGAGTTAGTGGAGCTTAGACCGAATTGGGTCATATCTATGAAATAAAATATAACATATTTATAAAAAAGACAGTACTTTATAAATAAACGATGTTAAGATTTGATAGGATCAATAAATTAAAACTCAGCATTATTATTGCATTTGTATAAAGATCAAACTGACCATCTTCATCATCTTTCTTGATACAACATTTAATTCGTGTAACCGATCCTCTGCACACCTACTGGTAGGGATTTCCTATCCAGTGCTGCCCCATTTTTAGTAATTCTCGCTTCAGTCAACATAAACTTGTGAGCTTCGCTTTACTTATACTGTAGCTAGTCAGTTTTCCGTATAATTTCGTCTGTATCATTATCGATTACGCGTCTGATAAGCACTCGGATGTTTGAAAACCATTGTGACTGCCTACTTAGCCTGGTGGAGAGTTCAGCTCTTTTCTTTTCATTGTTACTCCATTGGATCCTCTCTAGAGGGAGCCTGAGCCTGGACCTGGATGAAATGAAATACCGCCTCCGCTTGAGTAGCTGAAAGTGTTCGCATGTTTTTTGCGGTTCTCGCCAGACGAGGTAAAACTCAAACCCCGTTAGTTGTTCCCTGTCACTTCTGTTGCTGCTTATAATTCAATGTTTAAAACTGTATTACGCTTATCGTCGGGGAAGGAGACAATCCCAAGCTATGCTGAGATTTGTATGTCTACTTCATCTTCTCGTAGCAGACGAAGAGTGCGGACGTGTTCTACCTGGCGCTCCTCGACCGACCCAAAATATATACCCCTGTGATCAGTGCAGTGCAGAATTTCCTGTGTCCATGCAGTGCAGTGCTGGAAAGTGTTGTTCGTGGTTGGTTGTTCAGGAGTTATGTGCTGTGCGTTATCCTAGTGCGTGTGGGAAAAAAACAAACTTAGACATCCTTTTATGTCGTGCGTTGTTTTCACAGCAAGACGTTAAAGTAAAAATTTAACATTTTTAACAACAATCATAACGCACTTTACGTTGTTCGATTTTCTCAAAGCGCTACGTAAAGTGCTGTGGCCCAAGGTTGTAGCCTGTTTTGTGAGTGCAGATAGTGAAAGTTTCTAAGAAATGAGTGTTTAAAGACATTAGTCTGGTGGACTCGCATAAGACATTTGTGTTCAGAAGCGAAGTGGTATTGTGGTGTAGTAGACATTGAGGAAAAATTGTGACAGTGACGTTTTTCAAGTGTAAGTGCTGAGAGGGCCGACGATATGTTGGACCCTCCTTCTGCCGCGAGGGCTCATCCCCCTCCCGGCACGAGTTCCCGGGCTAGGACATAACCGGAATGGTTTAACGGCGAGGAAGGAGAGCTAATGTATCTGGTTCTGACTACCGAAGAAGGAAAGCCGCTACCAGGTCCGTTCATCATTATCAAAAGTCTACAACCGCATGTTGGACGACCGGTATAAGGCAACCTGATTAACAATAATACCAAGTACCTTTTGAAAACCCGATCATTGTCCCACTACAAAAAGTTATAAACACTAACTAAGCTCATTAATAGAACACTTATCACCATCACACCCCACACTACTCTTAATACCGTCCAATGCGTAATTTTTTTCTGACCTTAAACATATGAAAGATGAAGAAGGTCTAGCAAATTTGAAAAATCAAAAAGTCACTTTCCCAAGCGATTCAAAACGCTCCAAACCCAACGGGACAAAAGTAGAAAGCTTGGAGCAAAATAATCGTTTATCTCCCTCTATCCTCTATACCGCGCATGCTTGCACTCATGCGCGAGCGCTCGAGTATATTCTCTCAGAACTGAGCATTCGCAGTTCAACCCGTGCAGTGAGAATGTATGTGTTAATGCGCAACGAAATTTGTCTCTGTATCTGAATCCCCCACCCCCAAAAAAACACATTCACTCTCCGCGCACTCTTAAAATTTTGGCGCGCACGCTACGTACAACACAATACAAAAGGTCGTTTTAACCGCGCGCACTGATCAAAGTCGCGATGGTTCAATCGGTACGCCGACGTTCCATGTCAGAGATTTGGTGTGTGAAGAAAAAGTTTTTCTGACCAAATTGACAACACACACGCGACGACACACATCGTCACATCGACCGCCGTCGATGGAAGTGTGATGATCTAAAAATAGATCTGTGGGGCGAGTGAGAAGGGGGAGGGGCGTAGAACAAGAACGTAAGCGTGAGTCGTCGCGTGTGCGTGTGTACACTCAAGAACTCATTTTTCGCTCTTTCCTGGAACCCACATGTTTCTACATTCTTCTGATTTTAAGCAACAAAAGTAGAAGGGAAGTAGAAGGCTACTTCATTTCTACTTTCCTTGCTACTTTCGAGCGTGTTGACTCGCTTGGGAAGTAGTATGGAAAAAAAGAACTAGCCTTCTACTTCGGGTTCTACTTTGGTTGCTGAAAATCAGAAAAATGTAGAACATGTGGGTTCCAGGAAAGAGCAAAAAAATGAGATCTCGAGAGTGTACAACTTCAGGACGACTTCACTCACCCAAACGACCAAAACGCGATGAATGGGTAAAATGATGGACCTGAGATGGGGCCCTATCTCAGTACCCATACTGGTACCCAAAAGCAGACAATTTTGGACTTATTTTTTGAGAGAGAGCGAAAAAGCTGATGCTCCTCCCTCTTCTCCCACTCTCTAGAATTTCATATGTATGAGTTCTAGGTGAAGGGGAAAGGAGAGGAGATGTAGCAAGTGAATTAAAGTTGATGAGGAGTGGGGAGGGACACATTCAAGTGCGCCTCAAGGAAACATTTTGGACCTAGCTTGAACAAAAACTGAAATGTCTTGCTATATCTTCTATACCGCACCTGCTTGCACTCATTCGCGAGCGTTAAAATGTTCTCTCCTGATTTCATGTTCTCGCGAATTGCCTGCTGCTGTAAGAATGTATGAGTGAATGTGCAGCGTTTTTCTATGTGCTTCCTCTTCTCCCCCCTCGTTCGTACTCCCTTCTTCCATCGATTCGATGCGCGATTCCAGATTCAACCGCGCAGTTACATTTGTAAGGTTCCGTGACAATGAGATACTGTACGAAATTATACACATTCTTATCATTTAGCATCCGTGGTCCACACGGAACGCCGATAACCCAAACACCACCGGTCAATTCTCGATATTGGCGGTGACTGGTGAATGAATGTGTCTCCCCTCTCCTCATCATTTAATTCACTTGCTACATCTCCTTTCCTTTCCCCTTCACCTAGAACTCATACATATGAAATTCTAGAGAGTGGGAGAAGAGGGAGGAGCATCAGCTTTTTCGCTCTCTCTCAAAAAATAAGTCCAAAATTGTCTGCCCTTGGGTACAGTATCGGACATTAAGATAGGACCCTTTTTTTTCAATGCACCGTACACTTGTTTTGCCACGTTACTTGTGTTTGTGTGTGTGTATGTGTGTATGTGTGTGTGTATGTGTGTATTAGTGTGTGTGTGTATGTATGTGTGTCTGTGTGTGTGCATGTGTGTGTGTGTGTGTAGTAGTAGTAGAAAGAGAGTGTGCTTTTTAATGTGTATTTGCAAGTGCGCGTGTTTGTGTCTGAAATACATAGCTTGCCATGATGTCATATTGCGTTGAAATTATTCTTATTATGTGTGTTATCATGTGAAACATTGTGCGTTTACACTTGGATAAAAACTAAAGTTTGCATCGACAGCAGCGCTTGTTCCTCGGACGAAAATGCAGGTGTGCTGTTTCATGAATGTGAATGCGACACCGGTGCGAAATGGACACACGCACAATAGCAATGAACTCGGCATTCCCTCACAGGTGTTTCTCCAGTGCACGCCATTGAAAGGCCTTCGTGCATCTCTGCGTTGCACGTTGTGTGCGAATGGTAAACTTTGTGCGTTCATTGAGCTGGCGCGCAGTTGTTCTTTTCAATGGGCGTTTTGTTTCATGAGCGCGGCAGTATTCTTTTCTCGATTTTGAAGGGAAGACGCTTACTCGCGTACTCGTTGATAGTTTTTATCCATGCGATGTTTTCGCTGCTCCATAACGATGTAGTTCATCGCGTATAGAAGTAGAACGCAGGCAGAGCACGGGATCAGCCGTGTCCAAGTTTTTAACCAGCGCGTTCTTGACGGTCCAAGCAAGCAATGTTAGTAACAATGGGTCGAGGTAAACGTTGTACCGATCATCAGCGCCATATGTAAAAGCGAATGGCTGCTGCTGGCATTAAGCGCAAAAGGATCGAGTTCGTAATGGAACGATCGCGCACTTTTGTGGCAAACGCGCTTCGGACAACCGAAACGTGCTTAGACAACTGAAACGCGCTTGGACAACCGAAACGCGCAAGTCAACCGGACGTCCTCAGAAGACCACGGCGAAAGAAGACCGTAACATTGTTAATATATCGAAAACACACTAATCGCGAGGGCGGTGGTCCTGCTTATCGCACCGAAAACCTAACCCAAAACACAAAAAAACTACTTACAAATCTATCCGAAACGACCTACTTGTGAAACAAACACACACATCAATACACATTCAAACATACATCCACACACACACACACACATGCACACACACATACACACACACACACACACACACACACACACACACAAACACACATACACACACACATACACACACACACAAACACAAACACATACAAACCACACATAAACTTGGCCCAACGGGTGCACGGTGCGTTAAAAAACCAATGCCCTATCTTTCTGTCCGATACTGTACCAGTATGGGTACTGAGATAGGGCCCCATCTCAGGTCCATAGTTTTTATTTATTTATTTAGTTATAAATAAATAAATAAATAAATAAAAACTATATATACCATTCATCGCGTTTTGGTCGTTTGGGGCGGAGAGTGAATGTGGTTTTTTGGGGGTGGGGGAATGAGATACAGAGACAAATTTCACTACACATTAACACATACATTCTCACTGCACGGGTTGAACTGCGAATGCTCAGTTCTGAGAGAATATACTCGAGCGCTCGGGCATGAGTGCAAGCAAGCGCGGTATAGAGGATAGAGCGAGATAAACGATTATTTTGCTCCAAGCTTTCTACATTTGTTCCGTTGGGTGAGTGCAAGCAGGTGCGGTATAGAAGATAGAGCAAGACAGTCCAGTTTTTGTTCAAGCTAGGTCCAAAATGTTTCCTTGGGTATGTGTTAATGTCCTGTTCCCCTGTTAATGTCCTGTTAATGTTAATGTTCCCCGCTCCTCCAGGGAAAAAACCTCCTTCTCTCCCAAAGATCGCCCCCATCTCCCATCCCTATCCCTTCCTCTTCAAATCTCCTCAACTCCGAGGGAGAGGAGCCCCTTCTCTCACCCGATAATGCCCCATTCATCAAGGTGAGGAGGTCAGAGAGGAGGAAAGCTTCTTAAACACAATGACCACATACACCACACCTTCTTTTTTATCAACTCCAAACATTCTTTCTACAAATTCCCATCCTCAGTTAAATAACAATACACCTTTCTTTGCTATGTCCTGGAATATCCGAAGCATGAGCCGTAACTTTGATGATCTAAAAATTCTAATCACCAGCCACAACCCAACAATAGTCGTTTTACAAGAAATAATGACCATACATAATCAAACCAGTTAGTCATGCAAAGTGGCGGATTAAGGGTATCGGATGCCCTAGGCGGTAAGACAAGTTGAGGATCCCTATAAATGGTAGATGGTGGGTGAGGAGGGGAAGGGGTGGTGGTAACGGCACTAAACTTGCTGTTGGGAGAGTGAACAGTAAACTTGAAATGCCGTCGGGGGGCTCTTGCTATCATTAGTCGCAGCTTGATCATCATCACACGATCAGTAAACTGGAGATCATCATCACAAGCTCTAAAAATTTTGCTGTGGGAGGAGGGGGGAGGGCTTTCTTACCGGGATCCTTCCGGGGGCCCTCGTCGCTAGTATTCTGTCCATACGGCATACTATAGAATCTCCAACGTAATAATAACAAATCCAACGTAATTTTTACCGACAGTGCAAGTACTTGAATCTAGAACGTATCTTGAACGTAGAACGTATCTAGGGAAACAAAATAGCAGACCGATTAGCCACCGCAGAACGTAATAACCCGGCCTGCTGCCATAACACTCTTTCACGAAAATCATCACCAATAGCTGGAATGGTTATTGGGTTAGCAGCGGCCGCTCTTTCCTGAGAACCATCAAGACCACAACACCACCATGGAAAGACCATCCATCATACCAAGACCAGAGAATCCTATCACGACTTCGGATAGGACACACCCGGCTCACCCACACCTTTTTATAAAAAAAATCAATCCCACCACTAAGCAGTTTCTGTAGTGTCGCCATCACCGTTCGTCGCATCTTAACGGAATGCCATGGACATTCTGCGGCACGCATCTCCTGCAATTTGGACCACAGCATCGACACCATCCTCTCACCAGACAGCGATTGCCAGCGTTAAATTTTAAATTTCCTTGGTATCACGTATCAATCGTTTTAAACAACTCTAACCAAAACCACATTTGTAACAGACAATACAATCAACGTATAGCTTTAAATTAACCGGAACTACCTGGTATAACGTAACTGCAAGCCACAAATGGCTTGCAAAGAAAAATGTTAGATTTTAAGTATATAATTAATAAACCGATTGAAAGAGGTGATTGAGGCCAATTTATTTATTTATTTATTTATTTATTTATTACGATACAAATATCTGCCTCAGAGGGCTAAATATAGGGAAACTTACTGACTAAAACTTAAAATTAATGATGACAAACAAATACTTAAATCTAACAAGACAAACATATACTAGACAGCAAGCAACACACGTAAAATGAAAGAATTAGGATGGGGAAACAAAAAGGGAGTCAAAGAACTGAAGGAAGAGGGGGCGAAGGGATTGAGGGGGAATATGAAAATCAAACACACCAGAGGCACTGTTGAAGCGATGGAGGGATCGAAAAAACGGATCATTGGTGCCATACAGCGTTCTTCTCGACGGGATTTGAAGGAAATCACGGCGTCGAAGAAAGCGAGCAGGCGCGTACAGCGGTATTCTGTTAAGAAGTGAAGGACAATCAATCTCGTTCCGAAGCAAACCACTGATAAGCAAAGATTCAAAAGCAGAGCGACAATCATGCAGTGTCATCAATCCAAGCATACGGCATCGGACTTCATAAGGGGGAAGAAAAGCACCCGATTGCCCTAAAAGACGCCTAATGGCAATACGGGTGAATCTGCGTTGAACACTTTCAACCCTTTCAATCCATACCGAGCTGACCGGGCACCACACAATGCTAGCATATTCTAAAATAGGGCGGACTAAGCTACAGAAAAGGGCTTTGAGGCATATAAGGTCACGCACATCATTTGCTATAGCACAAATCATTCCTAGTACACTATTGGCATGGTTAATGGTACGCTCAATATGATGATTGAATGACAGCTTTGCATCAAGGTGAACCCCAAGATCACGAATGACATTAACACAATTTAATACAACAGAGTTTAGTAAATAATTATGAGACAACACATTTAAGCTCCGAGAGAAAGATATACAAGCACATTTATCGATACACAGGGAGAGAAAGTTAGCAGAACACCAAGAGGAGAAGGAGTCTAACAGACATTGAAGAGAGACACATGAATTAGTGTCAGTGATAGGACAAAATATTTTTAAATCATCTGCAAACATAAGGAAGGAATCGGATGGAAGAACAGAGCACACATCATTTACAAATAAAATAAAAAGTAAAGGATTCAAGACACTACCCTGGGGTACACCCCACGAACAATGAAACTCATAAGAAAACCCGTCATTCAATTTAACACAGCAAAAACGATTCGATAGAAATGATTGTAGCCATTCAAGAAAGAAAGGAGAGAAGCCAAGTTTCTTGAATTTAGCAATGAGCAGAGAATGGGGGATTTTATCAAACGCAGCTTTGAAATCGGTATACACAGCATCAACCTGCATGCCAGAGTCCAGATTTAAGAGTGCTGAGGAAACAAATTTCATAAGATTAGTAGTGGTGGAGCGGCCAGCCATAAAGCCATGTTGATTTGGAATGATCCACGATTTCACCATTTCCATTAGAGGTAAACTAATAACAGATTCAAAGACTTTGCTGAACGCCGATAAAATAGATATGCCACGATAATTAGAGACGCAACCACGATCATCCTTTTTAAAAACTGGCTTTATCTATGCTTGTTTCCAAATATTCGGAAAAGTAGCCGTAGACAAAGAAAGATTAAAAAGGAAAGAAACAGGAAGGGCTAGTGCTTCACGACAATGAAAGAGTAAAGCAACAGGAATACCATCGGGACCCGGCACTGAGGATGGTTTAAGGTTACCTAACGCACGTAAAACAGAAGCAGCCACGCAAACAATGAGACCCCAAATTTTGAGTGATTCAGGCCGAGGGGTATGAGGAAGCTTGAGGAAGCACGGAGAAGCGCGCTGCGATGAGAGTTCGCATTCTGTTTTACACGCGCGCTTCACTAACACCAATACAAATATCGTGCTTTGACGAGCCGTCTGTTAATGTGTGCGTGTCTTCTTTCAGCGAGCTCAACTTGGAGCTGCTCGTCACATCGTGTTGTCTCGCTTACACTACAGCATCGAACCATCGCTCCGTATGTCCCCCCCTCCTACGCGTACAAAACCAGCAGTACAGCGCGACGCTTTGACGGAGATGGTTGTGCACGTTTTGTTCTAAGTCCCGCGCGCAGTGTTTGTGCGTTGATGCGCATTTCGTTATAAGTCTCGTGCGCTGGTGTGTTTTGATAAAGTGTGCAGTGAACAGTGTGTACAGACGCACATGCAGTGCGTGCATCGACAGGTAAGAATTTACTAAACAGAGGCATCGCAGATTGTCGACATGTTTCCCGTAGCCTGGCTCGACCCGGTACTTTACACTATGACGCCATTCGTGAGTATTAAGGATTCTAAATGTGTACTTTAGTGTGTACTTAATGTTTCAATAAAGTGTTTAATGTAATAAAAAATGACCGTGTTTGTGTTTAGTTTTAGAATAAGTGCATGAAAGAAAGCGAAAAACAAGAAGCTTTTGATGTGTTGGTAGCATGGCTCGAAAGAACACAAACACATTGAGAACTGCAGAGCGCACCGTGCGTTACGGGTGGGGAGGGGGAGGGCTCGCGCAAGGGTGTAACTCATTCGTCGAAGAGACACTGTATTTCGACAGCGTCACTCAAATCACTAAAAAAATACACTCATTTTGCCGGACGGGTGGAAAGAACACAAACACATTGAGAACTGCAGAGCGCACCGTGCGTTACGGGTGGGGTGGGGGAGGGCTCGCGTGAGTGGGTAACTCATTGGTCGAAGGGACACTCGGGGCGAGTACCGGCTTCGAACGACGAAATCCGTTCGGCGCTCATGAGAGAATGAGAATCATGAGATACAACTGTCAAGCATTTAAAGACGTTTATACCTAGGATTTAAGGATAGTTATGTTTTGAATTTTGATTTTTTTTGCCGTTGGTATTGGATTTCATTCAATACATCATTATTGGATGGTTTGTTATCAATTATAAGGCAGCTTTACTCGCGTTCTTGAAAAACAAAAAAAATATCTCTATATATATATATATATATATATATATATATATATATATATATATATATATATATATATATATATATATATATATATATATATATATATATATATATATATATATATATATCTATATATAGAGAGAGAGAGATATTTTTTTTGTTTTTGTATATTGTATATACATATTATATTGTATTTATAGAACAATAGTATTATACTTATTTTTTATTTTTTATTTTTTATTTATTTTTTTTTTTTTTGGCTCAACAACCGATGTCGGTCAAGGCCTGCCTGTACCCAATTGTGGGCTTGGCTTTCAGTGACTAATTGATTCTCCCCCATAGCAGGATAGTCAGTCCTACGTATGGCGGCGCGGTCTGTTTGGGGATTGAACCCATGACGGGCATGTTGTTAAGTCGTACTAGTTGACGACTGTACTACGAGACCGGCTCTAAAAAAAGTTATTTGTATGTATAGTTATATTCCGATATATTTTATGTTTTTTATATACATTTTCAAAACTGATGAAAATTTATTTCATTGGAAATTGATCACAAAACATTTTTAAAGTGTTACATACCTCTAAGTTCAATTCACTTCAATCATTTAAAGCAAAATTAAAGCAAAACGTTGCATTGAAAACAACATTCGTTCCAAATACGCAGCGCACAACCTCGCGGATTTCTCCCCATACAAACGGGAACGTTCGACCCCGACAGGTAGAACTCATTCTTTCGCGCGCTTCTTACAGGCTCTCAATGGTACGTTATTTTAAAACTGAGCGTCAAGTGAGCGCCTTCTGACAACCGCGGCGAACGGATCTCGTCGTTCGAAGCCCATAGTCGCCCCGACTGTATTTCGACAGCGTCACTCAAATCACTCAAAAAATACACTCATTATGCCGGACGGGAGTGCTTACAGAAACAAAATCAACATTCAGGACATTGACAGGGGTGAATGAAAGACTGGCCTCAAAGCTTGCAGAGTTATTTAAACCATTTTCATAGACACTCGAGAAATGATCAGCAAAAAGCGAACGAATGTCATTCGGGCACGTAGCAAGCACATCACCAAGTGACATACTAGTAGGGAGGCCATTATTGTTTCTCATAGAGTTTATGTAATTCCAAAACGCTCGAGGGTTTGAACGGAAGCGAGATTGAAGACGCAAAACATATAATTTATGGCGATATCTGTTATATGATCTGTAAGCGGATGCTGCATATTTAAATAACCTACGCGTGTACGGTGAACGCCAAGTCCGGTAAGCACGTGTAGCCCGATTTCGATCCCTAAGCAGAGAGCGCAGATGGCGGTCGGACCATGGAGGGGAAGGAGGTGGTCTGAAGAGAGGAGAACAGGAGTTTAAGGAAGTGATAAGGATAGCATTGAACTGTGTTACAGCCTCATTGATGGACGTACATTCAAACAAAAATGACCAATCAATAGAGGACAAAATTGCACGCAGCCTAGCATAGTCAGCCTTCTTATAATTATAAATAGGACTAAGATTAACACTTTGCACAGAAACAGGTAAGTTGGCAGTGGATAGATAATCAATTTAAAAAACAAACGGACGATGGTGGTCATCAATTTTTACAAGAGGAAGATCTGCCTCATAAACGGAACACGGCGTGAAGTTAAGAGTAAACAATAGTATAAGGTCAAGCACACGACCATTATGGTTTGGAATATTATTTAGTTGACAAAGTTCCATAACGTTGAAACAATCGACAAAAGGTGCATGACATAGCAACGCATTATGAGGTGTATAGTGCTGGAAAGGTGTCATTAAATTAACAGAATCTATCCTCTGCAGAGAAGATTGATTAAAATCACCAAGAAGAATAAGTTGATCCTTGTTACGCAAGCGGGCTTTGACATCGTGAACGCATTCTAAAAATTTTTCAAACGTACGCATATCAGCTGCTAAGTAGGGTGGGACATAGATAACACCTATATATATATATATTAAAGCACTCATTTTTAATCACAACCCACACACACTCAAGCGGCGCGGCATTTACAGAAATAGGCGCTGATGCTAAACTGGTCGAAACAGCAATGAGAACACCGCCACCGCGAGTACGAGAACTATTATTTATGTTACGATCACAACGGTAAACGATAAATTTATCACTACTAAAGAGCATACTATTGGGTAAAGAATCATCAGCCCAGGTTTCAGTGAAAACAATCACATTAAAATCAGCAGCATCGGCCGCTAGCCTCAAATCAGTACATTTTGGTCGTAACCCACGAGTGTTCTGATAGTAAATACTTAGCATACTATTGGGTAAAGAATCATCAGCCCAGGTTTCAGTGAAAACAATCACATTAAAATCAGCAGCATCGGCCGCTAGCCTCAAATCAGTACATTTTGATCGTAACCCACGAGTGTTCTGATAGTAAATACTTAGCAATTGGCTCAGAGCCTCTATAAAAAAGCCACCGCGCTTACCAGGAAAAAGCAACCAGCTACACATCGAGCAACAACATCGATCCATCAACCATCATGTAACCTCCGCCAAACCAACGTCAAACCCCGCATTTTAGTGCAAAAAAAAGAAGAAAAAAAATATATTAGCTAGGGTAAATGTACCAAGAGTGCTGCAATTTGTAGTGGTGCAAATGTGTTTTAATGGATTTAAAGTGTCAGGATGGTGAATTCAAGAAAATTTTATCATATAGCAATAGGAATATGTTTTATCTTTGCAATCACAACCATTTTTACCATGAAACACACCGTTGTACCTATAATGATGGTATGGTTACTATAGTCGTCGTATTGTGCTCCTATAGTGGTGGTAAACAAAAATGCCTCAAAACAGTGTATAATATCAATGGAACTTAATTTTGAAGCTGTTTTCGTATGGATAGCAAGGATCACTACCATAATTTCGATTTCTTACATAATTTGATCGTATAAAATGTATAAATTTGGTTGATGACAATATTGACTAAAGTTGACACCTGTCGTCAACCCACACGGAAGAGAAAGCTTGATTTGAAGTCGATTTTTCACTGAGCCAGATAAACGAATTCTGGCCTTTGTTTGGTAAATTATTTGCAGAAAACTCATTTATGTTGCTTATTTTAATGAAAACAGTACGACATGTCAAAAATATCGTCGGAAAAAATCTAAAATATCATGATTTTATTGATTTTATAACTAAGACTAATATAGTATTTTGCGTACCTATAATGGCACTATCGTAAAAAAACACTTAGAAATACTTAAATATGCGCAAAAGGCAAGAAAATTAATAAAACAGTATTATTTGATAACAATTATGTTAAAAAACTTATAATTGCGTTGTTATGTGGTCATGTAGAACGTTACCAAACATATGAATTTCGATATGAAATCCTAAAGGCCGGGCTACATTGATCGTACTCCGTAGTGTAATTTAGATTTTCACTAGCGTATCTGGCGGTGGCTGTCGGAAGCATTTTGCCAACAATTTGTAGCCGCTTCAGAAAATATGTTATTTTTTCTTGTTTTTTAATTAAACTGGACTGGAAAAGCTTTGTTTTTGATAGATAAATATGTTGTGCAAGTATTTCAGCCATTTTCGCATCAAAAAACGGTGAAAAAAAACAACTTAAATTTGAGATCCGGCAGGACCATTCGCTCGGTGACCAAAAAAAGCTTCCACCAGCCGCCGCCAGATGCGCTAGTGAAAATTGAAATTACACTAGCGAGTACAGACAATGTCCCCCGGCCTTAAGGATTTTGGAAAAATGTTGACACATTTTACAAAATAATGGATTTTTCGGTCATTATGTAACGTAATGGCCCCATTAAACTATAAAACCCTTTGTAAAAGGCCAGAGAACATGTCACACTATCATAAATAACTTAACTACTGTTAATTTGGTCTACATGACAATAAAGAATGACTCAGACCACTCCGAGCTACAGCAATACCTTTTCGTTAAAATGTATATGAAGATAAAGAATGACACAGACCACTCTGCTCAAGGAACATTTTAAATCTTATCATCTTATCATAGTTTACATTAAGTCTTCATTTTTCAGTCGAATGTCGTGTATGATCTAACAAGACTATGACAAAGACTGATCATTTAAGACTGATAGGACCCATCTACAGAACTCTGTTAAGACTACTTGTTAAAACCATTGCTTGACCTTTGTGATGTGAGGCGCAAACAAACTATCAAAAGAACAACATATTGCTAAGGATACTTTCCTGAGACGACAATGAAGCATCGTATATGAAGTCATAATAATAGTTGGGAATTGTTTGAGCATTATTATGTTGTCTTGATATTTTTTTCTTTCTAACCATTATATTTCTTTCTAACCATAAAACAGACTAAAATATGATTGTTCAAACGTACTCGAGAACAGACGTACCATCAAGGAGACAACCATATTGTTATCCTATACCCTTTGTTTGGGATTGAAATGCGCCAAAATGTAGGCAATTTGTTGTGCACGTGAATTAAGGCATAAACCCAATAGCAGCGCCATCTCGAGGCAATGACACAATTACTCCCAACTTCACAGTAGCGCCATCTGCGTGGTTAATTTAGCAAATCATGGGGTCAAAAGGTGATGATATTGACTAACAATTAGGAAACATTTGTATGTCCACGGAAAGAGGGGAATTTAAGCCAGCGTACAAACCCAAAAATGTAAACATCGCTAACGGAACACAGCACCTTGTAATAAGTACCCCAAGAAATACATTTAGAATTCAGTTAACAGCACAGATTTTGGAGCTTGAATTTAATTCTACATCTTCATATCACCTTGCTAGCAAATCTTGCATAGAGTCCTTGGCGGGTAGCTCTTGCTTGACACTTGTTAGCGCTCTCCGGTGAATATGGTAACTGTGCTGATTTTTGCTCCCTTAGAAAACTCGAGTCGCGAGTTTTAACTATCTAGTGTGGGGCGCAATCCTACACATTTTGGTCCTTCGAACCGGATAGCCGGAAACCCTGAAATTCCGGTATGTTACGTAGTAAAGTGAAGTAGCAGTGAAAAAGTGAAGACATGCCAAACATGGCTGTAAACATTCTTCGAACCAGTGGCGACGACATCTAATGCAGAACTTCCCTTCGTGGTGCGCGTTGACTCGGACAACGGCACACGGCTGGCCAGTGCAGGTTCATCCACTGGCAACCGATTCTTCCCTTCGTGGTGCGCGTTGATTTGGTCAACGGCACACGGCTGGCCAGCGCAGGTTCATCCACTGGCAGCCGACTCTTCCCTTCGTGGTGCACGTTGACTCGGACAACGGCACACGGCTGGCCAGTGCAGGTTCATCCACTGGCAACCGATTCTTCCCTTCGTGGTGCGCGTTGATTTGGTCAACGGCACACGGCTGGCCAGCGCAGGATCATCCACTGGCAGCCGACTATTCCCTTCGTGGTAGGCATTGACTCGGACAACGGCACACGGCTGGCCAGCGCAGGTTCATCCACTGGCAGCCGACTCAGCCCTTCGTGGTGCGTGTTGACTCGGACAACGGCACACGGCTGGCCAGCGCAGGTTCATCCACTGGCAGCCGACTCTTTCCTTCGTGGTGCGCGTTGACTCGGACAACGGCACACTGCTCACTCAGCGTGAGATTCATTTCATCATTCGGCACATTTCGTTGGAAATCATGGTATCGAAAAAAATCAGCGTCGAATTAAGTAATGCCAACAACTCGATCCACATCGAAGCGTACGGAAAGCCAAGCAATGCAATCAGAAAACGCAACACCTCAGCCTGAGATGCAAGTCTCGCACTCCAAAACACAAGCTGAAGCCATGGAGTCCAAAGCGAAAGCAGTTGTTGAACAATCATTTCATGATGCAGAGTTGTCTACTAAACAACGCGAGCTGAAAATGTTGCGACTGCATCATTCTAGTCAGCAACGAAAACTCGAAAAGTTGGTGGAAGACGTCACAACAACACCAGTAAATGCAACTACATACAACGTGAAATACAGCTACCTGCAAGATCTAAAAGCAAAACAAACAGAGATCTTTGAGAAAATAGTAGCCCTGGACCCAATAGACATCGAAAACGACTTTTCTGACGACGAAGCATGTGCTTGTATGTACATGAAATTAGACACCATGATAGCAAACGGAACTCCAATTGCTGCACCTACTGCAGTGACTCTTGTGGTATCTTCTTCATTACATCATCTGAACATTCCAATGCCAACATTTGATGGAACATATGAACAGTGGCCTAAGTTCAAGGCCATGTTCCTGGATATTGTGAAGGAATATAGTGCATCGGATGCGGTGAAGTTACATCACCTTAACAAGGCCTTGATTGGAAAGGCTAGTGGCGTGCTGAATGCAAGTCTTATCGCCGGAAACAACTTCGCAAGTGCATGGCAATTGCTGGAGGATCGCTTTGAAAATCCTCGCGTGATCGTGGACAGACACATCGCGGGATTATTGCAGAAGAAACCCGTGGTCAAGGAGTCTGCACGTGGGCTGCGCGAGTTGCTGGAATGCTGTAAAACTCATGTAGATGGTCTATCCTACATGAAGAAAGAAGTTGATGGAACCAGCGAATTAATCATCACCCACATCTTGACTTCATGTTGCGATCCTGAAACAAGGAAGCTGTGGGAGCGGACGATGAACCGAGGAGAGTTTCCGAAGCTGAAGACAACATTGGAGTTTTTATGCAGACAGTGCGAAGTGCTGGATCAGTGTGCCTCTGAGAGAGGCGAAAGAGGCGACAAAGGCAAAATGGTGAGCGCCAAGGTGTACACAGCGTCCATTCAAAACTGCAAGCTCTGCAACGATGAACAGCACAACATCGTTCACTGCCCTGAGTTTTTGACGTTATCAACACGAGAGAGACAGATCAAGGCTCAAGAACTTCGTCTTTGTTACAATTGCCTTGGGGCTGGTCACTCTTCACGACGATGCGAATCAAGAAGGACATGCCGTAGATGCAATAAACATCATCACACGTTGCTTCATTTTGAGCAACCTGTTGAAATGCCAAGTTCTTAACATGTAGCAACCGCGTCACATCAAGAAGAAGAGACATCAGGCACAGGGTCATCATCTTCAAGCAGCCCATCATCACCTCAGATTGTTTTGAGTGTGCAAGGAGCAGCAAAATCTACCGTCCTGCTATCAACAGTGCTTTTGAACATCGAGGACGATCAAGGAACGAATCATCAAGCTCGTGCACTGCTAGACAGTGGCGCACAATCGAACTTCATTTCTGGACGACTGGTGCAGCTGCTACGATTGCCACGGAAGATAGTGAACATTCCGTTGTCGGGCATAGGTGACAGTTCAACCATAAATGTGAGACATTCAGTAAGAGCTACAATACGATCACGTTGTTCCGAAGACGCCTTCACTTTGGATATGTTGGTCTTGGCTACCCCGTCGGCATCTTTACCAACCCAACCGGTAGACATCAGTAGCTGGAACATCCCGGAAGACTACATCTTAGCTGATCCCACCTTTAACCAGCCGGGACGTGTTGACATCATCCTTGGAGCAGAACTGTTTTACGAATTCCTGAAGGAGCGCTGCGTGTCATTTGGTCTGCATCGTCCAGTATTGCAAGAATCCAAATTTGGTTGGATAGTCAGTGGCAATGCACTCATCGAACCAGCGTCTGATCCAGTAGTGTGTGCTACAGCTTTAATCACGGACAACTTGAGCATGGTGGCAGCAGAGGACAACGTTGAAATGTCCTTGTCCCATCATCCAGTTGTCAGCAACGCCTGCGCCACGGAGTAATCGAAATTCAGAATGACGAGTTAAGGGTCGGACGGGCCAAACGAGTAGGAGCATCCGTAGCTGACGTCATCTGTTCTAAATCATCAGGGAGAGTAGCTGAGACATCTACCAGTGATTCTACCGCAATCTGTCTTGGTGGCAGTGACTTTGGTGGCATCATATCAGCAACGGGTATACCAAGAAACCACGATTCGAGACTTTGGGCACGATTGAGAACTTTGGGCACGATTGGGAACATCGCTATAATTGATACGTAGATCAATTTCGTCGTGCACACGTGTGCCATTTTACATGAATTTTTGTCATTATTTCACAGAGTTAGTAATCTTTCATATTGAACTAAAGGAACATGAATCAGGGTAGATCTATCACAGAGCGAGATTGCTTGTGCATGAAATTAAATTGTTCCAATTTAAGGTGGCAGGATGTTTGGGATTTAAATGCGCCAAAATGTAGGCAATTTGTCGTGAATTAAGGCATAAACCCAATAGCAGCGCCATCTCGAGGCAATGACACAATTACTCCCAACTTCACAGTAGCGCCATCTGCGTGGTTAATTTAGCAAATCATGGGGTCAAAAGGTGATGATATTGACTAACAATTAGGAAACATTTGTATGTCCACGGAAAGAGGGGAATTTAAGCCAGCGTACAAACCCAAAAATGTAAACATCGCTAACGGAACACAGCACCTTGTAATAAGTACCCCAAGAAATACATTCAGAATTCAGTTAACAGCACAGATTTTGGAGCTTGAATTTAATTCTACATCTTCATATCACCTTGCTAGCAAATCTTGCATAGAGTCCTTGGCGGGTAGCTCTTGCTTGACACTTGTTAGCGCTCTCCGGTGAATATGGTAACTGTGCTGATTTTTGCTCCCTTAGAAAACTCGAGTCGCGAGTTTTAACTATCTAGAGTGGGGCGCAATCCTACACACCCTTCAAGTAGGGCCGTCTGTTTTTTTTTTGACTTGCATTTCTTAGCAGTCAATTACTTCATTTCATTTCGAACCTATAACAGTTAACTTAGGATTACAGCATGCACGTGTGTCAAGCTAGACCAATTCCGAGAAGCGTAGGAAAATTCTGCATCCATTTTTCTCACGGCCGTAAAATTGTTAAACCTAAAAATCATTCAAACGGAGATGCGTTAATAACATTAACCAGATAATGAATTCAAAAAGCAATAAGTTCAAGTATTTGTCAATGATGCAATACATCCGGGACATGCACCACAGAATTCAAGTGTTAGGTACAGTTACGCCAAAAAGGAAAAAAAAACCACAACGCCTGCAATCAATGCAACAATTTGTTCTCACCAGAGAAAGCAATAATAAAAGGGATCACATTTCCTTGAGGATAACGCTTGACACAAAACAGAACCAGAAAACCTCTCAGAAGAATGCGTAGGCATGGCGAAAAAGGAAAAGGCTAGCGACACGAACATATGTGTGAAAAGGAAGGAAAATATTCTTCCCACGTTAGAACGTAAAGCCTATAGTATAAAAACTCTGGTTATAGAAATGAATAAACACTTGCTATTTAGATCTAAAAGAGAAAGGATCGGTGTGTCAGTGTCAGAAGTTCTTGTTTTCCTCGTCTTTAAAAGGTGGTACTGCCAGCGCGTTGGCAACGGACACGATCAATCGTCTGATCGAACCAAAAAAGGTTTTGTAAACGCCTCGAAGTTTTACACTCGCGTATAAGCAGAAATCCATGCCAAGAAAATTTCACTGTTGAAATGTATTATAGTATTTTGAAAATAATCAAAGCGTTTTAATAATATGCATCTTTTTAGTTGAAAATACATTATTTTAAAAATTATTATTTGTTTAGAACACCCACAATTTGCACCAAAAGCATTGTCAAAATTAACATGACGAGAAAAGCGTTTTAAAAATTGCCATTTTTCTATTTGTCACGCAATCTATGAATTTGTCTATCAAAATATCAACATGGCTGACTCACAATCCGCGCTGCCGATCAGTCAAAGAGATCGGGGCTCAGGTCGGTTTTCAAGCTGCGCTCACCTCAACTGTTGCGGCTGTGGGGAAGCTAATTGAACCGATTATCGCCGAGGTGCGCAGCGGATTTACTGTACTGCAAAATGCACCCATACCTCAGCTTTGCAATACCGATCCTCGGCCCGTTGCGGGTAGAAAGCGGAGGCGTATCATCGAGGATTCTATGTCCCCCGATGTCAACAAAAACGTAAAAATTCGTCAAAATAACATTTATGCAGCGTCATCGCCAAGCGCGTACATTAACACTACAGTCGGCATCCCACACCCGTCTACGCTACCGGATGAACTCATGGGAACCGATTCGCTATTGTCACCGCTTCGAGCAGCGTTTCCCCAGCCGGCCACAGACAGAATAAGGATCCGAATATCTCGCTTGTCCACTGCCGTCACCGTGGAGCAAGTGGTCGCTTCTGTGAATCGCCGTTTAGCCACCGATGACGTCCTAGCATACTGCTTGCTGAGGAAGGGAGTCAGTGTTGACAGCGTAAACTGGCTTTCTTTCAAAGTGAGAGTACCGGCCGCCCTTCGTGACGCAGCACTCGCCCCATCGACCTGGCCTGTCGGTATTGGTGTACGTGAATTTGTACAATCCCGTCAACGAGAGTATGGACACTCATCGTCACCAATCACCATCAAACACCGTTCTCTCACACGCACACCTGTTGTCATCGATCGCCGATCGACGCCTCGCATACCAACATCCACTGTCTATCACGCACCTGCACACGCATCAACATCACAGGCTCAAACACTTGACCGATTTTTTTCACGAATAGGCGAACCTCTGTTAAGTCTGTACAAACACCTTGCTATTTTGTTCATGCTGCTAATGCGCTTCGCACTGCCCATTCCACTGCCTCTGTTTACTATCAAAACGTGCGGGGACTGCGCACGAAGGTCGATGAGTTTTGCCTGTCAGTGTTGGAATCCAATTTCGATGTAATAGTGCTTACGGAAACCTGGCTCGATCCTAGCCTACCTTCGGCTTTGCTGTTTGACGGTGTTCCTGCGCTAATACCACGCCTTGACTACGCGCGGACGGACTTTAACAGGCTCCTGCCGATGATCATCTCGTTCGCGAATGTCTTCGAATTCCCGTTACGCCACTCTTGACCTCGCTGTGAAAGATTTTGAGCGGTTCATGTCACAAGCCCTGAATGAATGCACGCCGGTTAAACGACCTAAACGAGGCCCCCCTTGGGGTGACAGAACGCTGCGCAGGCTCAAAACGGCTGAAGCTGCCGCGTATCGCGATTATCTGTTGCGTAGGTGTCCCGCTGCATTGCGCAACTATCATACTGCGCACTCTCTCTATCGGCGCTATAACAGGTTCCGCTACCTCGGGGACGTGCGGCGTACGGTTTTGCGCTGCCGCGGCAATTCACGTGTACTGTGGAACTTCGCAAACAATCGTCGGAAATCCTCTGGATTTTCTAGCTTCGTCAGTTACAACGGGCGCAACGGCAACAATCCGTCTGCTGTATGTGATATTTTTGCCTCGCGCTTTGCCGCCACCTTCCTTCCAGCGGTAACTGATGAGAGGCAGATAGCCGACGCATTATCAAACGTACCGGTGGATGCTATGGCCCCAAACTTGCCAATCATCGATGAGTATTCAGTCTCGAAAGCGATTGACAGGCTGAAACCTTCGTTTGCTCCAGGGCCTGACAGGATCCCGGCTTCCACGCTTAAGCGTTGTGGTACCACCATCGCGCCTATTCTGACCTCGATTTTTCGCGACTCGCTGCGTTCGGGCATCTATCCTGCCTGCTGGTAAACTTCATGGCTTGTTCCAGTGCACAAAAAGGGGGACAAATCAAATGCATGTAATTACCGTGGCATTACATCGCTTTGTGCCTGCGCTAAGGTCTTCGAGCTCCTGGTGTACGAACCTCTTCTCGCAGCTGCCTCGAACTACATTAGCGCAGCTCAACATGGATTTGTCCCTCAGCGTTCAACCACCACCAACCTGGTTAAGTTCGTTAGCCTATGCCACAGGACCATCGATGCCGGCTGCTGGTACGATGCAGTGCAGTCAGGTAGCATCCAGGTCGGTGATGAACGTATTGAGTCGATACGTCATCTAAAATATCTTGGTGTGATCATCGATGACCGCTTAAGTTTCCGGAAGCATGTCGAGTACGCCTGTAACAACGTCTTTAAGGCAGCAAACTCGTCTCTACTGTTTGGTCCAATAGAATAGAAGCTGTCCAAAAGAGAGTTACTCGTATTGTCCTACACTTCACTCCGTGGCGTAATGTAACCCCTCGTCCATCGTATCATACTCGTTGTTTGTTGTTTGGCCTGGACACACTTGCTAGCAGACGTGATAATGCCCAATGTACGTTTTTGTCCAAACTTATTGTCGGTGAGATAGATTCGCCAAAACTACTGGCTAGAGTCAACATAAATGTCCCTCCTAGAGTGTTCCGTAACTACAGACTAATAAGAACTGACCTTACAAGACGTGCATATAGCGAGAACGACCCAATGACTGCGATGGCCCGTAAATTTAATCAGCGTTACATTTTATTTTTTATTTATTTATTTTATTTTTTTAATGTATCCGCAGGTTTGTCAAAAAATTTACATAGTTAACATACAACTGCGCGCACCTTCCGATGGGGGTTACCCGTTAGGGATTTACCCACCGGATAAGACCGTCCGATTGGACCTTCCTTTTTTATTATTAGTATTATTATTATTACGCATTTATACACTATTGTGCCTTCATCCTTTATGAGAAAAAAAACCTTTTGACCTAGCTTAAGCCCTTCCGTTACTCGCGTGGGAGTCATCCTCTGTGCCTTGAGCAGCTCTCTTAGCGCCCTGATGTTACTTGAGCGGTAACGGCTGCTTCTTCTTCTGGTGTTAGGCCAGTACGCCTCTCCTGTCTCTCGCCCGATGGTGGCGGTGACGATGGTGTCAACGTAGCTTGGCGCTGGTCCATTTCCACAGTAAGTTGCGCTGTGTGACCCTGCAGCCGACTGTCGGATAGTTGTTGTTGTCCGACCCTTCTCTGCGTTCGCCTCCGGTTGCGTTGTGGTGTCGGTGGTGCTACTGCTGCTGTTACTGGTGCTGGTGTGGCTTCGGCTGGTGCTGCATCGCTGGCTGCTGGCATGTACAAAAGTCAGCGTTACATTTTATTTGACTGGCATCTACCTACTAGATTCTGTTGATCCGTTTTGTCATTGTACACTGCGTTAGTTATTTAAGTTTTAGTTTTAATTCAGTGATAAGGCCGCTTGTTTGGCCAATCACTTAATACAATAAACAATACAATACAATACAATACAAATAATGCCGAACATTGGAGGGCCCAAGAGTAGCTGCAGGCGACTTCTAGCTGACGTGGCCATCTCACGGTTGCGTTATAACGCTGCGATCTGGGCACATGTTCTGGTGCTAAAGGAAAACCGACAGTTGGTGAACAGAGTGCACCGATTGCTAGCTATGAGAGTTGTTTGTGCCTACAAAACAATATCGCACGCGGCAGTTTGTGTTATCGCAAGCATGGTTCCCATCTGCCTCATATTAGCAGAGGATTCTGAGTGTTGCAGTTTCTCCGGAGTTTCAAACGCGGGATTATCCAGATCCTCAGCAAAACAGCTCTCTATGAGAAAGTGGCAGTCTGAATGGGATTGTTCAACAAAGGAGCGTACGACACATGCACTGATCCCGAACATCGCTGCATGGACGAGCAGAAAACACGGCGAAGTGAACTTCTACATAACTCAGTTCCTCTCCGGCCATGGGTGTTTCCGGAGTTACCTTCACAAGTACCGTCACGCAAGCTCGCCAGACTGCCCAGCGTGTGTGAGCATCGTGGAGTCAGCAGAACACGTGCTTTTTCATTGCCCTCGTTTTGCTGAGGAACGTCATGAAATCACCGTGAAGTGCGGAACAACAATCAACGGAACAAACCTGACCGAGGTGATGTTAAAGAAGTGTATCTGTGCACGAATTGAAGTGAGCCTGTAACTCAAGTGAATGCGTACTTTCTGTGCTTTTGTGTGGTATTACGAGTGTCTCCATGACTGTCATTCTGTCTCGCGAATGTGGTCCATGTTGCAATAGCGAGATGTAATGCTAATGCATAGCCCTTCCCCAAGAAGCATACCGAAAGGTGAACCCATGGGGAAGGGTAGATGACCCAAGGAGGGGGTTTACTGGGTAAAAATCCTATTTCAACACCCGTGCGACAACGGGAGTTTTTCGAAGATTCCCCCTCCTTATAAAAAAAAAAACACACACACACACTCACACACTCACGCACACACACACTCACTCACGCACACACACACACACACACACACACACACACACACACACACACACACACACACACACACACACACACACACACACACACACACACACACACACACACACACACACACACACACACACACACACACACACACACACACACACACACACACACACACACACACACACACACACACACACACACACACACACAAACACAAACACACACACAAACACACACACACACACACACACACACACACACACACACACACACACACACACACACACACACACACACACACACACACACACACACACACACACACACACACACACACACACACACACACACACACACACACACAAACACACACATACACACACACACACACACACACACACACACAACCACAAACACACACACACACACACACACACACACACACACACACACACACACACACAGTGCGGGGAAAGTGACCGTTCACTCTATCATGTCGCGATCCCCCGCCCCGCCCGGCGCTTTGAATGAGGATGCGCTACAAGATAGCTGAACTAGCCTTTCTTCCGATAAGGTAGTCGTAATCGATCATGAGGGGAAGGGGGGGGGTGGGGGGGGGTTGTGGAGGGTGCGTGCTCGCGTGCGCGACTTCGGGGGTGCGTTCTCGCGTGCGCGCTTTCGTGGGTATGTGCTGGCGTTCGCGCGTTCGCATGCACGCGTTCGTGGGTGCGTGCTCGCGTGCGCGCATACATGTATGTGTGCGTGCTTGCGTGCGTGCGTGTGCGTGTGTGTGCGTGCGGAAACCCCACAACTATTTGATTCTGATGCGTACATTTTCATCCACTGCGGCTACAAAGTCCATGTATTTTTGACCTCGCTACTTAAGAGACAACACAACCATTGGATTGGCACCACCATCTCTGCGACCAGCTCTGCTGTTGGGGGCAGTGGCGGATTTTCCTATAAGCGGACTGAGCGGCCGCGGGGGGCCCCGGCCTAAAGGGGGCCCTGAGCTAAACCTCCACATGTTAAATCACTTTTATGAGCGATTGATTTTTTGTTTTTATTGCACAAATGAACGGAAAACTAAATCATTCTCAAAGTAGTTCATTCTTACAAGTAAGTGTGTGGAATGTGTTGATAACGTTTATAACAATTAAAAGTTGATATGAACTTTGGAGATAATTTTTGAAGGCCAAAACAAATTTTACATACTTTTGCACTCTTTCATAGTAAAAACAATAAATCCTCTCCTGATAATAAGTCATAAAGATGCTCCTGGGATGATTAATTTATATTTTTTAAGAACTTCCTAAACGGTCTCGATTGCAAGGACGAAAAGACTACAAATACGCAAGTGCAGGATAATCATTGTCAGACGCTTGGATTTCTGGCACATGTTTTATGTATCTGTGAAACAGAAAATCACACAACCTTTGTATAGCGGTTTTCACTGCTCATGTAAATGAATGAGCAAACAAATGTATTGCAAACTCTGCTCTAAAAATACAAAAGTATAAATGAGTAAAATTCAGATACTTTTGTCAGGTTTTCCAGATATGCCTTTATCTAGATATGCCTAGAACTCTACTGAAATTCGGAAAGTCTGGAGTTTTACTAACTACAGTTTATTATTTCATTGTTCATTGATTTATTTCAATATACAAGACTCTTAGCTAAGAAAAACGACCTAATGCGTACTTGTGTTGAAAAACTACTACAGAGAATGAAATGCTTCTTTACACCAAACACTAGTAACACTAGTATAGCTACACAGAAAACTTTTTTTACTGAACTTCAGCAAAATTTTACTGAAATTTTTTTAACTGAAGGTTCAGTAATCCTTTCAGTAAAAATAATGTTTACTGAATCATTCAGTAATGTCCGGTGCTCACCAAAATGACAGCTCGTTTACTGAAATCCCAGAGAAGCCATTCTCATATTACTGATTTTTCAGTAGTTGGTAGCGATTAAAAAATGACGAAATATTTCTTTTAAATTGAGTTTTTATTTATGCTTGGAGATTGCCAGTTCCTCAATCCATGTTCATACATGTTTTGTGTTCTTTTATACAGTTTTTATACTGTATTTTGCCGCCGCAAGTGTATATGGTTCAGTAAGCGCTCAATGTCACCACGCAATTTCAGCGAGCACAGTGGATTGTAGCAAACATTTTACACACCAGCACAGCTGCCAATTATTTGAAATCAATCTCGTAAGTCGAAATCTCAACTGAAATTTCACCAGGGTGTCTGTAAGCGCCTACCAAATCAACTTTTTGCACATCACGAGCAAGTGGGTACCCTACGGACAAAGAGCGTGTAATTTTTATCATGGTGTGCGTAAAAACCTAGAGTTAAGCCGATGGAAGATTTCCTAAGCTTAAAAAAGGGGGCGGGAACGGGTACCGCGGTTCTCTCCCGCTCCCATATAAAATACCCGGTGCGCTCTCTCAATGCTCGCGCCCATGCGCGAGCATCCTTTCGTGTGCATGTGTTTGTTTCTTTCGTGTTGCGCTGTGTGCGTTTCTTTCGTTCAGCGATCGCTCACACTCGCGCGTATTTTTTTGTTATCTAAAGCTAAACAAAAAAACAAACACGCGTCGATCTTTTTTTCATCACTTTATTCAAACATTTACATAACTTTACACGATTTTACACATTTACATACACAATATTAAACTAAAATAAAATCAATCGCTCCATCGATGCAAACGTTGAAGTGGCCGAATATCTGCGTAGATCCTGTTATAAACATAAAAAAGGTACGAAATGAAGCTGCGCGATGTACATAACATGCATTACGAATCATTCGCGCAGCTTCATTTTATTTCGCACAACACTTGAACACTTGAACACTTTACAAAATCATAACACCAATCGTCCAGGACTTAAGCTGACGCATGTGCGGCCGCTCGCTGCCGATCCTTGAGCTGTACTGACGATTTCGTGTGGTAGCAAGAATGAGAGCACACAGAGGAACTTTCGGTGCAGCAGTGCAAGCGAGACACCAACATCAGCACAGCGCTGCGAGCAGATCAAACTGAGCGAGCTGGCCGAAAATGAACGCACACATTTCCACATGTGTAACTGTGTTAGTGCCAAAACTGTGTCGAAACCAAAACGCGCTCTCGCCTCCGTGTATTTCACACCGATTCTCCGCTTAACTCTAGGTTTTTACACACACCATGATAAAATATCCCGCTCGTTGTTTGTAGGGTACCGCATTTTTTGTTTTGAAATCTCACCTGAAATTTCACCAGGGTGCCTGTAAGCGCCTACCAAATCAACGTTTTGCACATCACGAGCAAGTGGGTACCGCTTTGTTTTGTTTTGATGTTCTGACTGACAGGTCGATTTGACAGAATGAATTGCTGCATTTTCAGTAATTTGTTTTACTGGTATCCAGTGAAACGACTAATTTGACACTTATTTTACTGATTTTCAGTAAAATGCGTATTACTGAAATGAATTCAGTAAATTATTTTGCTGAAAGTCAGTAAAAACATGACATTCATGCTGAAAACCAGTAAAATATTCTATTACTGAACCGTTTCAGTAAAAAACTTTACTGAAGCCAGATGAGAAAATTTGCTGTGTAGTATTTGAATATAGTTTTGATTTTTGCACTACCGGAAACAACGATGATGCACATCTTAAAAATATGCAAAATATGTTAGCTTGATTACACGAAGACTATAGATCCTATTTGGGCCGGTCTGGTGGTACAGCCGTTAACTCGTACGACGTAACTACATGCCCGTCATGAGTTCATGTCCCGAATATACTGTGCCCCCAAACGTAGGACTGACTATCTTGCTACGGTAACAAAAAGTCATTGAAAGCCAAGCCCATTTCACTAGTGGGTACAGGCAGGCCTTGACCAACAACGGTTGATATGCCAATGAAGAAAAAGATAGATGCTATTAAAATTATTAACTAACTGCCATAAAAAACGACAGAAGAAAATTAATCTCTAACGAAATCAGGATGACATATTTGGTATTTTCAACAAGATATTCAAAAAATGCGATATAATTTTCAGGACTTTTAAGGAAACTAGGGGCCCCAATTCTATCCCCCGCTTAGGGCCCCGAGATGGATAAATCCGCCTCTGGTTGGGGGTATTAAAAAGTGAACGCGGGTCGACCCGAACCTATCGGGTCGGAGCCATCCGTAAGCGATCCGGAGTCCGCCGGGTATTGAACCTAACTTGACTCGACCCGGCCCGAACTCGCTGCACCAACGAGTCGGAGTCGCTAATGCTTTCTCGCACCTACTGATCTTTCGGGTTGATCCGAACTCGTTGCACCAGCGGGTCGGATTTGATTCCGACTCCGACCTAGCGCACCCGCTGCACCCACTGGTCGGAATCGATTCCGGCTGGCTCGCACGCGACTTCGGGTCGGGTCGTGAAATGAATCGTATGACCCAACACTAGTATTAAAAAGACACACGATCGAAGCAAACGTGCATGTGATATGTACCACATTTCTATCCAATTCAGCTAGCGGGCTCAAGTGGAAATAACATTTTGAATTGAATCCATACAAAAGAGAATTCTGGATTTGTTTATTAAGGTGCGCATTTGGTGCTGCACCTGTCCGTCCAGAATCTGGCGGCTTGTTGGCTTTGAGTCGGTATCATGACGCCTTGCGACCGGCACTGCCTTGGAATGGGTTCGGCTCAGTAGGTTCATGTCCTTTGGTCGAGTGCATTCCGTGCATTTGTCGCGCCACAGCGGTAGACCCGGCAGCAACAAAGTCAAGACAAAAACCTTCCCCGTGTGTCGACTGCTATGCTAAGTTCTTTTTCTTCTTAGTATTATTATTATTATTATTATTATTATTATTATTATTATTATTATTATTATTATTATTATTATTATTATTATTATTATTATTATTATTATTTTTATTATTATTATTATTATTATTATGATTATTATTATGATTATTATTATTATTATTATTATTATTATTATTATTATTAATATTATTATTATTATTATTATTATTATTATTATTATTATTATTATTATTATTATTATTATTATTATTATTATTATTATTATTATTATTATTATTATTATTATTATTATTATTATTATTATTATTATTATTATTATTATTATTATTATTATTATTATTATTATTATTATTATTATTATTATTATTATTATTATTATTATTATTATTATTATTATTATTATTATTATTATTATTATAATTATTATTATTAATATTATTATTATTATTATTATTATTATTATTATTATTATTATTATTATTATTATTATTATTATTATTATTATTATTATTATTATTATTATTATTGTTGTCTTTACGGCCTACGCGACCGTGCAGGCCTTTTCAGGACTTGAATACCACGTAGCCTGATAATCAGCCCTTGCTACGGCGGAGGTTCATACGCGGTTAGAACCCACGACGGGCATACAGATGCGAGGAATGATGGCGGTGCCGCGGTACCGCTCCTATCCAGCGGGCAACTTGCATACTGTAACACTATCTCCTGCCCGATGCATACGCTTCAGGCAGGGGGAAAACACCGTCATGAACCAGCGGCGGATCGAACGGTAGGCGGTCTTGGTGGTCACCGAAAATCTCTAGTCTGTAGTATGCCGTATGTCTACAAGTGGACAGAGTATTAGCGACAAGGGCCCCCGGAAAGATGGTCGTTTTGCCCCGTGGCTGGAGAACCATTATCCCCCCCCCCCCACCCTCTCATGCCGGCAATAATATTAAGGCCTATGACTGATGATCGTAGGGTTCCCATGGCCACCTTCCTCTCTGCCGGCAATTTAAGTATACTGTTCAATCTCCCAACAGCTGTGTGCCAGTACCCCCTCCTTCCGATCATCAGTTACCATTTACAGGGGCCTCAACTCGTCTTTCCACCTAGGACCCTCGATTGCCCCTGACCTGCCTCTGTCATGCACACCTTCCTTTCCTTGGCCGATGGATCATAACATTCGGGAAGAGCATACATTCGGCGACAGTTTTGCACACACACGCACACTCACACCCATGCGCAGACAGCTCAGCATATCTGTGTAATCTACACCAAACGAAAGCAAAAGCTTATGGTAACAAAGTTATGCTTTATTTTTAACACGTTGTTGACACGTTTTGGCACGCGGTATGATGTAAACAAACACCTGTCAGCGAGTTGAAGCGAACGGATTAACCGGAGCGATTCCACCCCCAAGCGCAGATTGGCGCTAGCGTACGATCAGGAGATTAGGCAGTGGTAAGAGCAAGATGACTAGCGCTTCATGCTAAGGTCGCAAACCTTAGCGAAAGGGTCAAAGAAGGTCAAGTTTGGCGCAATTAGCAGCAAGCAGTTAGATAGCAAACACGAGAGAGACCGGACAAATTTTTAAGCGTGCGCATTAAGTTCGAATCGCCGTTGTTGAAAATTAACGGAAATAAATTTATTGTTACTAAAGTAACACAAGTTCAGTTCGATGACAGGCCCCAGGGACCTTGGGTTTGAAAATCAGCTAGGGTTTTAGATGCCGGCAGAACGGAATGTTGATGAAAATCAGCGCCGGGCTGAACATGTTAATGCGCATTAGGGTTCAGCGCGTTGCACAGCAAACCATCCTACGTGAGCTAGCGATTCTGTAGTCATTTTTACATTGCAGCGTTAGAACTCATTGCGCTTTTTTGGTTTGATTTGTGAAAATGCAACTTCATCGCCGCATCGCGGAAAAAAGACGGACGACGGCTGATAGCGGCCGTCTACGTATTGGCCGTCTGGCGCACCAACACATCGATACCTGTAACAGCGCGCTCAGGCGAGGGGTATGAGGCGGTGTCAGGGACGGGTAGATCGACGAACTGCTTGACAAATTTGCCGTTGGAGGGAAAAAGAAGGCATGATAAAATTCTCCGAACGCCTTGATTTCTTCTGTCGCTTTGCGCAGTGGGCGATCGTAGATTTTGTCCCATTTCCTGCGCAGGAGACTGCTCGAATTTGCGCTGCGGGATCTGCGTTATAATTATTCGTGGGCCCTTCCGAATTTGTGTTAAAACATATGGAAACGGCCAATTAACCTACCGCCACCCGTGAAACGTTTGGTCGTTAAACTGTCAAATGCTATTTCGGTTCATGTTGCAAATATTTGGATAGTTTTAATAGTTGAACAAAATATAGTGTTATTATGTATGTGATGTAAGAACATCATACAAATTTAAGATTTAAAATCGGATACGACGATTTGACTAAATAAAATAAAATTGATTTCGTCGTATGACGAAATTGCAAGTCCGACGTTGTCTATCAAATTGCATATAAAATTTTAAGCAATAGCTTTAAACGATAAAAGATAAACGATATAATACGATACAATCTAGTGGGATGAGCGCTGCCATCACCCTTAGTGCTGTTAGCCATGTTTTAGTCAGAGTTGATCATTGGTTTCAATTTTATGAATACATTGAAAAGGAACCCGAAGCTCCTGCAAACAGTAGCCGGCATCGCGAATAAATGAACTCTTTTTAACAGTCGTTTAAAGTTCATTTTGGTTTAACCGAGTTCATTTCTTGTTCATTCCTGTTACAATAAACGATTGTCAAAACAGTTAACGACTGTTCGATATCGCATATAGGCAAACACGGGGGAAAAAATCGAGCAGTATAATTAAACGACTGTTAATTTGCATCGCATACGCTCTTGACAGTAATTTGTTTAACGGCGGCGTATGACCGGCGTTAAAATTAACAAATGAACTCAATGCAATCGCGATGCCAAATTCTAGCAATTTTTAACGACTCTGGTTATTTTTTAACAACTGTTAATTTGAAACCAACTCTTTTGCGATACCAGCTAGTATCGATGATGTTCGTAACTAGTAAGAGATGAGGAACATATTAAGTATCACATATTGTGCGAAATAGAATAATCAATTTGACAATGATACAATATCGAAAGGCAAAGAAACATTTTTGGGAAGATATTCTAATTTATGGATTTATGGAAGAAGATGGCTGATGGATATATGCTTAAACATATAGAGGACTAGGAAGATGGTAATGCATGAACAAGTGCAAACGGAACTAAGGATCAGATTATCCAATTTTTGTTTTTGAATTTCATTACTCTTTATATGGGACAACTTTGATTTATGAAAAATGCATTATAATTTATTTTTTCATTTCATGTATTATGAATTTACTACAATAAAGAAAAAAGGGAGAAAAAAACAAATCTGATTTTGTTAAAAAAAAGTAAGCGATTAGAGGTGATGGGGGCTCAATCTGTTCCGTTGTATTCGAGGAGTATTGCTTTCAACGTGATAATTTGTTACACTAGGGAAGTTGGGATGGAATATTTGCAATTCAACCGTGACGTAATTGATGTATGACGCCTTAATATGTGTACAAAATTTCAATCACATAATAACACCTGTTATACACTTACTCTGACAATTACCTAGTGGCGGCATCCTAAAGCTAGACAACGGATCAGTCGGGAAGTGAAATGGTCTTTGTCCAAAGGCAAAGTGGAACTGCTGCTGTTGTCCTATGAAATAAGATTCATACAATTATTTTTATTTTATAATGTAAGTAGAATGTAAGTTTAGTAGAAGAAAAAAAGGAACACTCAATTGATGGCGAAAATAATATTCTAAAAATATGTAAGTGGTGAACATTATAAATGTGGTAGCATTGAAGTTGTTTATTCAAAAGCAACATCATTAATTAGTTAAGTAGCAACAAAATCAACATAACATAATAGAAGCAGCTTTTGACTGCATGAATAGGCTAGACTTTCAAAACGATAGAAAATCGCAATTGGTTATCCCCTTCTGTTCTGGCTTAAGTCTTACCTTTAAGGAAGATCGTATAAGGTCTGAGTTGAAAAAAGTTTTTCCGAGCCTTTTATCGCCTCTTTTAAAGTAGCCTAAGGCGTACTTAGTACCCTACTTTTCCTACTGTTTATCAACGATTGTGTCAATCAGGCTTATTATTTTACTCGAATGACATTCCCCGCCTTGCAAAGCGACGGAAGAAATCAAGGCGTTCGGAGAATTTTATCATGCCTTCTTTTTCCCTCCAACGGCAAATTTGTCAAACAGTTCGTCGATCTACCCGTCCCTGACACCGCCTCATACCCCTCGCCTGAGCGCGCTGTTACAGGTATCGATGTGTTGGTGCGTCAGACGGCCAATCGCTATCAGCCGTCGTCCGTGTTTTTTTCCCTCCATAGCGCACGACATAAACAACATGCCCGTCATGGGTTCGATCCCCAAATAGACCGTGCCGCCATACGTAGGATTGACTATTCTGCTATGGGGGGAAATCAATTA
This sequence comes from Anopheles gambiae, assembly GCF_943734735.2. Lineage (NCBI taxonomy): Eukaryota > Metazoa > Arthropoda > Insecta > Diptera > Culicidae > Anopheles > Anopheles gambiae. The sequence goes on along the minus strand of NC_064600.1, from coordinate 24,633,078 downwards.
GTCACTGAAAGCCAAAGCCCACTAGTGGTACAGGCAGGCCTTGACCGACAACGGTTGTTGAGCCAAAGAAGAAGAAGAAGACCTGCTCGAAAACATACCCTGTTCAAACAAGCTTTCTGGAGGCTTGACGAATACACGAAACACTCATCATTCAGAAACAAAAGCGATAAAAATCAGCCTTCTAAATTCATACACCATTGGATAAGCCCACCTGTATTATATACTCACTTAGATAGCTGCTCAAAAACTGCTATATAATGCAAACAGCTGACAGGCTGAAATTTCAGCCTACCAACTTAAAACGGAAAGGATCCCATTATTGGTTCTTGTTTTCTAGCTACATTAAACGAGAGGCTGAGAAGTTTTCAATCGCTTTGCGCAGCCTATACTACGCGGAAATCTTTTTATACACTAAACATTGCTAAAGTAAACTATGATATGTTATGTACGACATTTGAAGGCATATATTGGTATTTTTGTAACTTTTCTATTGTCATCGAATTATGCCACGAATATGTTCATTTCTTAAGTGACTAGCGTCTTCATTGCCCAATAAAGCAAATTCATTCAGGTAGCGTATCATGTGTGGACCAACCCAGCATTAAATAATTTAAAATCGTCTAAAGCTAGAGCTTATCGTCATTAAAAAAACGCAGAACTTTCTTAGGATAATACTTACTTTCATGAGGTAGCAAATCAATACAGACGCTTGAATTACGTACTCTATTCTCAATACACTGACTACATGCAGAAGAAACTACGCACCGATACTAGGGCATTCTGGGGATATGCAAGCGCTAAGAGAAAACAATTGTCTATTCCTCCCAATATGTGCTTTGGATCTCAAACAGCTTGTAATCCTAACGATATCTGTCATCTTTTTCCAGATAAGTTTAAAGAAACACTATACATCGCATAGCAATCATACGGTTGAGGAATCTGTGCTTTCCAATGTACCTCACTATATTATCGAATTCGTACGGCGAAACAATAATATTACTCCTGATATGACATTAACTGCTATTGAAGCCTTCCTTTTGTACTGGACGTGATGGTATACCATCATACATTATAAACAATTTGCAAAAGTATTGTATGTACCACTTATGGTGCTATTAAAAAATCAATACGTCAATGTAGATTTCCCAAAGCTTTCAAATTTTCTTTTATGACGCCCATTCATAAAAAAATGTCAAAAAGCGACATTAAAAATTATCGAGGTACTATGTGCTGGCGCTAAGGTTCTAAAAACGATTGTGCATGAGGCATTATTATCAGCATGCAAGGGTTATCATTTCTGTACATCAACACGGTTTTGTCCCCAAGCAATCGGTTTCGACTAATCTTGTCCAGTTTGTCTCTGAATGTTTTAATGTTCTTGACTCTGGGTTACAAATAGATGCCATCTATACAGATTGAAGGGCGGCGTTTGATTATGTTAACCACACAGTACTACTGTCCAAACTGTCCAAGCGTCTTGGCATCTCTATTCTTGTTTTAACATGGCTTGAATCATATTTATACCAAAGAAACTATAGAGTAAAACATGACAATGCGTTCTCGGAAACACTCACTAGCTCATGCGGTGTACCTCAGGGCAGTAATCTTGGACCCTTATTTTTTTTTATTAACGACTTACCTTTAGCCATTCCTAACCAATCTTTGCTCATGTATGCCGACGATATTAAAATTTATAGTGTTATTAGTAGCTCAAGTGACTGTAATAGTTTATAAAATTCGTCGATAGCTTTCTCCGATTGGTTTTCGTCAAATCAATTGTCTTTATGTGATGATAAATAATAACGCTATTTTAGTTTTAACCGTCATAAAGCCAATAGTTTACGCCTACTATCTTGATGGCCATCAGCTAGTTCGTATTTATGTAATCCGGGGCCTTGGAACGGTACTGGACTATTAGCTCAACTTTCATGACCATTATCAGTCACTAATCGATAAGGCCAATCGTACGTTAGTATTTATCATCAGGAACCTTAAAACTTCAGTGACCCATTATGCTTTAAAGCTATCTAAACATCATTTGTTCGCTCTATTCTTGAGTTCAACTCAGTAACTTAGGACCCTTGCACTGATTTATGGTCTAATAGAATCTAGTCGATTCAACGCAGGTTTACTAGGCTGGCAATAAAAAATCTACCCTGGCTTAACATAAATACATTGACATTTGACATTGACGTTTGACGTAATAGTCGCATTCATATACAGCTTCGTGTTTTTGTCTAACGTTATGCGTGTTTTTGTCTAACGTCGTAACGTTATATTTGTTCACGCTATTCATCATATAAGTTTTCTTTTTCGTGAATACCATTGCATCCATAAACATCTTCGCGATATTGGAATAAAGTGCAACCGTTCCAACTTTCGATAATCTAGTGTTAATTTCGCTTTTCAACTTGGTCGCACCTTCGCGCATCCTTGCCGTCATCGCTACAATCAACTGCTGTCATCATCGCCAAGATACATCGTTCCCTAATAATGGCAATTTTCAGATAATCTTGCACCACGGGAATCACGGAGGCTTTTATTAGCTGTTGCTTATGCAACTCTCCATTCCATCGGCGCTGCTCTTCTATACCCGGAGACTTACTCCAGCGCATCTCTGAATGCAAACAAATTCACTGATGCTGCAGTGGATGTAACAACGTTTTGATGAATCCGCGCACCAAATTTGTTAAGAACGCAGCCATTCAATCTGGTTTCCAAACGGCTTTGACAACAGTTGCTGAGAGCATTAAATCCGTAATCGAACCATTAAAAACGAGATTAGAACTGTTTTCGCACGTATGACTCAGCTCGATCATAATACGCCACGAAGTAGTCACCCCCTCACAAAAATTCGCCGCACAAATCCATCAAAACGATTGTTTTCTGATGTCATCAACGACAACCGTTCAATGTTTACATTTCGTGCTACATCCATCAACAATCTAAACAATAATTGCCAATGCAAAACTACACAGCCTATTGATGAACCCAACCGTAAGATTCGTCAACCACCCGCAATCACTGGCACAAAAAAAGGCACCGCATAATTTGCAATCAAAATAGTTCCTGCTCAATCTTCGGTGCAGAAATGTGCTTTGGACATTTCCCGACTTTCTCCGGATACCACCAGTGCACAATGGGCATTTACCGGTATGATATTCAAAAAATCAACTTTGTAATAGCGAAATTCCAAACAATAGGTTTTAGTTCTAGGGGTTAAACTAAGAAAAATACCAAATATGAGCTTTTTATCTTTTCTGGTTCTCTATAAAAGACCTCCTAAAGTCGAGACCTGTTAAAAAAACGCAGAAAACTTTTCGCTTTTTTGGAAAACTTTGAACCTTTGTAACTTTTTCAAATATAAACCGTTTGATACGTTACCTTTGATGATACCTTTGCTTAAAAGAGATTGCTCTGGTACAGTCGTCAACTCGTACGACTTAACAACATGCCCGTTATGGGTTCAAGTCCCCGTGCCTTCATACTACGGTACTTCATACCGTGGATAGGGCTATCCTATCCTGCTATGGTAACAATAACTATGGTAACAATAAGTCACTGAAAGCCAAGCTCACTTCACTAGTGGGTACAGGCAGGCCTTGACCGACAGCGGTTGTTGTGCCAAAGAAGAAGAAGCTCTCACCTGAATATTACTCCTCCATCAACGAATGAATGCGCTCATGTTCTCACTGTAGAATGCAATAGCAGTGACAGAGAGGGACAGCATGTACAAGTAGGGAGAATAGGTTGACAGTTGTTATTGAACCACCGCCGAAGACGGGCGAATAAATATAACACCGAACCAGAACTCTACAATTGGCGCAACCGGTACGATTTTTTGTTGGCGGTGTGTAAAGCGCGAGCCTGGAAAAAAGCTGTAGCGCGTAGCGTTTTACGAAAGAAAGACAAAAGGTGAGTTCGGCAAAATCCCGAAGCATTGTCCCAAACGTGGAAAAGGCGCGAGTGTAAATGACAACCATGTTGCGTACTCAATCAACAAAACTGTCGCTAACTAACAGAACCCAACAAACATTTTAATCTGCTAGAGCGAGAGAGCATGATTAACTTTGCTGACGCGGAAAAGAGAATGAGAGTTTGCTTTGAAATTTACAGCGCAGTTTGGCAAACTAAAAATAAGAAAGACCATGAGAAATCGAGAAGAATGCAAGTTCGGTTGAAGACCGTAGTGCACACCCAGAATAATACTATTGATTAAAAAAGAGAATGCGTGTCCGGTCCGGCGCATGGTATTTTTGTAAAAAAGACTTTGCATAAATATAATTTTAAAAGAATGTACGAGTCCGGTTGGAGACCCGTAGTGCACAGTGTTTGTTGAAAAAAAAACAAGACATCAAGGAGCATGCAAGTCCGGTTGAAGACCGCAGTGCAAATAAAAATAGCTCATAAAAGCAAACAGCCATAAAAGGAGATGCGAGTCCGGTCCAAGGCCGTAGCGCACAGCAATCCGAAACAAATAAAATGCGAGTCTGGTTGCATATCCATAGCGCAGTTTTTCCATAGTAAAAAGGCAAGTCCGAAAAAATTCGAAGTGCCGTATTAAAGTTAATGTGAGTCCGGTGTGATTCCTTAGCACAAAAAGGGCAAGTTCGGAGAAATCCGTAGGAGGAATAGGAGTAGGAATCTACTATGCAAAAAAAAAGTCTGACATGAGTCATCGATGAGGAGAGTGATAAATGTAGATGTGTTTGAAGTGTTAAGAATGATGTAAGCAAAGAAAGCGAGAAGGAAGATGACAGGGAGTTTATAGGAGCAATGCAGAAGCAAGTGACACCGAGTAGAATTGAACCAACGAAGGATGTTTAAGCGGTTGAGCGCAGATTTAAAAGAAAAACAAGCTCTAGCTACAGTTACATGTATCGGATAAGTATTTAGTTTGGGAATGTTAAATGAAAACATGAAATTGTTTTGAAAAATAATGGTTTTTTTTGCAGATTATCTTTAGCGTAATGCACAGGACTGTACCCTGAATCATGATGCAGAGAAATCCTTCGAGGTGGCCGAGACACGGAAATGTACTACACGCAATAGGATTTCAAAACACGTGGAGAAGGTGGAGCACATCTATGATACAACCATCAAGTTATTAATGCTATGAAGGAAGTGGAAGAATAGAAGATCGAGATGTAGATGTACAAAAAAAATCATTTGCAAGAAACCACGTCAGAGTAATCATGAAGTATTATGACAATTATCATTTTCAAAAAAATAATTCTTGCATATCTGAGCTTTCCGTGTATTACCAAAACACCCGAGGGTTACGGACAAAACTCTCGAGTTTCTTCAGTGCATCTTCAAGTAGGTTCTTTTGATATCATCGAGATCACAGAAACCTGGCTCAAGGCCATTGCCTCGTCTGCACTCTTCAATGACCGATATGATGTTTTCCGAATGGACCGTAACTCCTCAAATAGCCAGAAAACCCGAGGGGGAGGGGTACTGATTGCGGCTAAACCATGCATCGTCCCTCAGTAATTATTGTTGCGAGCTCATCAACCGAAAGTACAGTGGAGCGCCGTTTGTCTGGGCTTCTCTTGACTAGACCTCGCCCGGATAAGCGAATAACCCAAGCGAGTCAACACGCTCGAAAGTAGCAAGGAAAGTAGAAATGAAGTAGCCTTCTACTTCCCCTTCTACTTTTGTTGCTTAAAATCAGAAGAATGTAGAAACATGTGGTTTCCAGGAAAGAGCAAAAAATGAGTTCTTGAGTGTACACACACGCACACGCGACGGACTCACTCACGCTTATGTTCTTGTTCTACGCCCCTCCCCCTTCTCACTCGCCCCACAGATCTATTTTTAGATCATCACATTTCCATCCACGGCGGTCGATGTGACGATGTGTGTCGTCGTCGCGTGTGTGTTGTCGATTTGGTCTGAAAAACTTTTTCTTCACACCAAATCTCTGACATGGAGCGTCGGCGTACCGATTGAACCATCGCGACTTTGATCAGTGCGCGCGGTTAAAACGACCTTTTGTATTGTGTTGTACGTAGCGTGCGCACCAAAATTTTAAGAGTGCGCGGAGAGTGAATGTGGTTTTTGGGGGTGGGGGAATGAGATACAGAGACAAATTTCGTTGCGCATTAACACATACATTCTCACTGCACGGGTTGAACTGCGAATGCTCAGTTCTGAGAGAATATACTCGAGCGCTCGCGCATGAGTGCAAGCAAGCGCGGTATAGAGGATTGAGGGAGACAAACGATTATTTTGCTCCAAGCTTTCTACTTTTGTCCCGTTGGGAACACGGATAATGAGTCAAATGATTATTTTATCATCAATTCCTGATTAGGTTTTGGAAAATTTTCTTATTTTCTGATAAAAAAAAACCCAGTTTTCATGAACTTCATGTTTTTCCAATGAGAGTGAAATATGCCATGAATTATAGTGTTTTTTGTTATGACAATGTGCTCTTATAATCGGTTTTTCAAATATCATCCTCATAACGCAATGTAACCTTTGTATTGAACTGTCATTTCTCAACAGCACGGATAAACGGAAAGCCGGATAAAAGGTACCCGGATAAACGGCGCTCCCCTGTATCTGGATCCGCATGCGTGTTGACACTTCATTCGTAACAATCGGTACCGTTTACGTTCCACCGATTCTTAGTAATAATACCGAATATGTTGCCGCTTACTGTTCATCACTTATGGAAATTGCTGAGAAATATCCACAAGACTCGATCCTCGTGTTGGGGGACTTCCATCAGCCCGGCCTTTCTTGGCTATGTGACAGTTCTCTACATGTCAACATTCCGAGATCCCGTGTATCCCCAGCCTGCTCCCAATTGCTTGATACTCTCAGCTTTGTGGGACTATCTCAGGTCAGTAATAATGTAAACAATCATGGGTCTTTACTGGAACTAATATTCGTGAGCCCGCGTATAATTGAGAATGGTATGAGAGTTTTCCGTTCCATAGATTGTTTAATTGAGGAAGACCGATATCATTTGAGCTTGCCGGTCAATATTACACTTCCATCAACAACCCAGACTGCTACGGAAGTCACTGGATCGAACAGTTTGAGACATCTCGGTTTTAGAAAAGCTGATTTACCAAAAATGATCGATGCTTTTGCCAATACTGACTGGTCATTTCTTAATTCGGATAGCAATCCTACCTTAACAATCGATTCGGCAATCGACTCCTTTCAAATTAAGGTTGGCCTAGTCCTTCACAAATGCTGCCCTACTTTACAACAGCGCGCAGCCTCCGGTCCCCAGTGAGGCAATAGAGAGTTAAAAATACTTAAATCTGCGAAAAATAGAGCTTTACATCGTCTCCTTAAGTCTAATCTTCACTCCGACAAACTATTGTTTAACACTGTTAGTGGCAACTATAGAAGATTCTACAGGCATCTGTATAGAATTTATATCAACAAACTTCAACGAAGTGTATCCATCGATCCGACCAAAATATTTCTTTTTATTAATCGTAAGAGGAAAAAAGCAAAACAAATCCCGTCAGTAATGCCACTAGACACCGAAATAGCCTCAAAAGAACTTGAAATCAGTCAGCTCTTTGCCAAAAAATGTAGTTCAGTTTTCGACCTTCAATCTTCATCACCAATTAATATTGCAACTGCCCTGCAGAACACACCCGCGGATGTTCTAGATATGTCTATAAATGATATTATCATCATAAATAAATCAGCAGAAAATGCAATCAAACAAATTAAACCCACATTTATTTATTTATTTATTTATTTATTTATTTGAATCAAAGTTATCGGGCAGTATGCCTAAATAACTTAATGCTTACAGAGTACAAGTTTCAAGTATTGATGCTAACGGATTGATTGCTGATAACCCTAACCTATTATACACATCAATCATTTTGAGCAGTGGATCATTGGCACCAAAACCAGTCGATCTAAAAGGGCTTCTTAGTAGCTCTCTACTTCTAAGACCTCTAGAGGGAGTAGAAAAGTAAATAAAATTTAAAATGTCAGGTGCATCGAAATCTCCAATTAATAATTTATGCATAAAAGTTATCTGAGCCGTAGTTCTCCTATGCTGTAAAGTCTCTAAGCCAAATAGTAAACACCGAACATTATACGAAGGACGTGGAATTTCGTTTGACCAGGGAAGACGATGAAACATAACACGTGTGATTTTTTTCTGAATTTTTTAAATTTTATCTATGTATGTGATTTGATGGGGACACCAAACTACACTGGCAAATTCCAGGATGGGACGGACTAAAGAACAGTATAATGTTTTTAAACTGAAAGGATCTTTAATGTCGGCCGAGACACGTAAGACAAATCCTAACAGTTTAAGAGCTTTAGTGACGATAGTTTGATAATGGCTAAATAAACTAGGCTTACTGTCTAAAATAACTCCTAAGTCCCGAACCTGAGAAAAACGTGGAACGCTGTCTTCATTGATTTTGTAGTTATAAATAAAAGGATTTTTTTTTTCTTTGAGAATGTTATACAACTACATTTGCGAACATTAAGTAACATTTCATTATTAAAACACCATGCAGAAAAATAGTTTAACGAGTCTTGTAACATTTCACAGTCGTCAGAAAATTTAACAGGTAGGAACATTTTCAGATCGTCAGCGTATAATAACAATTTAACATGAGGAATTTATTCCGGGTCTGGACGGGATTCCAGCAATAGTCCTAAAGAAGTGCTCAACTTATCTTTCAGAGCCACTGGTCCATCTGTTCAAGCTTTCTCTGCACAGTTATACATATCCTACTTTGTGGAAGTCTTCGTGGATGACACCCGTTCATAAAAAAAGGTCCGAGACATGTTATAACAAATTACCGTGGTGTGACTTCCCGATGTGCATGAGCAAAAATACTTGAAATTCTTGTCCAGGAAGCGTTTGTCAGGGGTGGCTTGAATTGTATCAGTAAAATCCAGCACGGGTTTTTTCCCAAACGATGGGTGTCGACCAATCTCGTTCAATTCGTGTCTGAATGCCTTTTCGGCAATGGATGGCAAGTCACAGATCGATGCAATTTATACTGATTTCATGTCAGCATTTGATCGGATTAACCATACATACTCCTTTCGAAACTGAGCCGGCTTGGCTTTCATAATAATCTAGTCATATGGTTAAAATCATATTTAAACCAAAGATCATACTGTGTTAAAATTAATAAGTGCTTGTCCAACGTGTTCGTCAGTTCATTCGGTGTACCACAGGGAAGTAACATTGGCCCAGTATTGTTTATCCTATTTATTAATGATGTTGTATTTGCGCTTCCAAATCAATGTTTGCTTATGTATGAGGACGATATCAAGATTTATATGACCATTAGAAATAATTCGGATAGCTCGACAATCCAGCACAGCCTAGACAAGTAGTTTTACTCGTAGAAAAGACCCTATTAAGCGTGACTACATGGCCGGTCTCGTAGTACAGTCGTCAACCTGTACGACTTAATAACATGCCCGTCATGGGTTTAAGCCCCAAATAGACCGTGCCGCCATACGTAGGACTGACTATCCTACTATGGTGGGGAATCAATAAGTCACTGAAAGCCCAACTCCACAAGAAAGTGGTACGGAGGCAGGCCTTGACCGCCAACGGTTGTTGAGCCAAAAGAAGAAGAAGAAGAAGCGTGAGTACAATCTTGACTCGTGTATAATCCCACGTAACATAGAAACTAAGAACCTCCCTACTAGCAATGAGAATGAAAAAGTGTGCGACTTTCAGGCGAGGGGCATGTAGAAGCATGGGGAAACGGTTGGAAATACGCGGAATTACGCAGAGGCGCGAGCGTGTTTTGGTTTCTACACAGTTTTTGCACTCACACAATTACACATGTGTGAATGTGTGCGTTCACTTTCAGCCTGCGCGCTCAGTTTGGTTTTCTCGCAGCGGCATGCGGGTATCGGTGTCTCGCTCGCACTAGTGCAGCGAGTGTTCCTCTGTGCGCTCCCCTTCTTGCCACCACACGAAATCGTCAGTTCAGCTCAAGCGTTCGCCGTGAAAGGCTGCGCGCGTGTTAGCCTAAGTCCCGGGCGATCGAAGTTTCGCTAAGTGTTGAAGTGTTGTGCACATTGAAATGAAGCTGCGCTTTTCTTTCACCATTAAACTGAAATGTGTGAATTGCGCTGCTTTATTTCAATGTTTTTTTTGCTGTTTTGAACATCAACTACGGGATCCACGCAGTTAGACGGCTATTTGAAATACGACGATTTTTTTATATAATGAATGTGTGTGGTTTGAAGCAAGATTGTGTGAAGCAATGTATTTAAATGTGCTTTTATTTGCAATAAATGTGATAAAATGTAAACCAAGTTTGATGTGTTCAAGTTTTTGTTTCGAGTCGGGTGCACCAAGTCCGAATGAAGGGAAGCGCACAGCGCGCTACGAAAGAAACGAGCGGGAGGGGGTGTCAGTCCAGCGCAGCGCAATTCGCTGGAATCAAGTGGGAGGGGGTACCAATTCAGCGCAGCGCAAGCCGAAAGAAACAGGGAGGAAGGGGTATGATGAAACAGCGCGAGCGAGCGTTCTTTACAGCGAGAGCGCCTCGTGTATTTTAAAGGCAAACAAGAGAGCGCATTCTCTCCGTGGTAGCGCTCCATCCGCCATTTTTAATTCTCAGCCCAAAACAACGGACTTCGGATCCGTGCTTGGGCCGGACCCCCACCGCGTGTTTCTACCTACCCCTCGCCTGAAAATTTCGTTCTCTTTGTCTGTCGGGCTCGGTACTATTCATGACTCATCATTCTCCTTCCGGCAACAGTATTCGTACGTCATCGACAAAGCATATCGGCAGCTTGGTTTCATTCACCGTCTATACATCTGATTTTAATGACCCTTTCTGTTTAAAACAACTGTTCGTCGCCTTAGTCCGGTCTATACTTGAATTCAACGAATTGAAACATGGTCTTCGCACACTAACAACTGGTAAACACGAATTGAGCGCATTCAGAAAAAAATCACAAAAATAGCTATAAGAACCTTAAGGTGGATCATGGAACATATCAAACTAGACGGTTTCTTCTAGGTTAGCTGTCCTTAGAGAGACGTAGGGAGCTAGCAGGAGCAGTTTTTTGCAGCAAGGTTTATAAATGGTGAAATTGATGGTCCCGAGCTTCTTCTTAAGATCAATTTGTATGCTCCTGACCATGTACTACGTCCTCGGAATTTTCAATGTGTAAAGCTTTCAATAAGTTCTAATGCTCTTTTGACTTCAATATTACCGTTGCCACGTTTAAATGTTTATGTCTGTATTCAAATATACAGCAAGTGAGGTTATCTTAAGTTTTATTTTATTTTTAATATTGCAAAGGCCCCTGCGCGCTACACAATTATCTTCAATCAACAGTAAATACAATGCTAAATTATTAGGATCGTTGTTCTCTACAAGGGTTACAATACCACCGAGGCCTAGTCGCTGAAGCTGTATTTATAGAAAAAAAAAATAAGAGTGAGATAAATGGACCATACGTATTGAACAGATTGAACCTATACGATCTTGAACGCTCTCTAAGAAGTAGAAACACTCTTTGGCTTCCCATTACAAACTTTGCGTACGCAAGCCATGCCCGACAGACAAAGAGAACGAAGTTTTCAGACGAGGGGTAAGTAGAAACACGCGATGGGGGCCCGGCCCAAGATCGGATCCGAAGTAGTGATGGGTAATCCGGAGCGGAGTCATGGATCAACTCCGACTCCGGTGCGCAAAATATGACTCCGGCTCCGGATCATAACTGGATTCGACTCCGGATCAGTCCGGATCAGTCCGGATCAGTCCGGATCACTCCGGATTACTCCGGATCACTCCGGATTACTCCGGATTACTCCGGATCACTCCGGATTACTCCGGATCACTCCGGATCACTCCGGATCAGTCCGGATCAGTTTTCGTACATATTAGACGTACGACTTGAAAGTCAATGAACTCATCAAGAATTGTCTAAACGATAATGGACAGTCATTCCGGATCCGGAGTGATTCGGAGTGATCCGGAGTGATCCGGAGTGATCCGGAGTGATCCGGAGTGATCCGGAGTGATCCGGAGTGATCCGGAGTGATCCGGAGTGATCCGGAGTGATCCGGAGTGATCCGGAGTGATCCGGAGTGATCCGGAGTAATCCGGAGTAATCCGGAGTGATCCGGACTCGGAGTCGATGAGTCCGAGGGTTTTCCCGTACGCCCCCCCCCCCCCCCCCCCCCGCTAAACAGTCCAGAGCAACTCCGAGTCCGACTCCGAGGGGTGCCGGAGTCGGATCAATCCGACTCCGGAAAAAAATTGTATTTACCCATCACTAATCCGAAGTCCGTTGTTTTGGGCTGAAAATTGAAAATGGCGAATGGGAACGGAGAGTTGTGCACATTGAAATGAAGCTGCGCTTTTCTTTCACCATTTATCTTAAATGTGTATTTGCGCTGCTTTATTTCAATGTTTTTTTTTTTGCTGTATTGAACATCAACAACGGGATCCACGCAGTTAGACGGCTCTTTGAAATACGACGATTTTTTAATATAATGAATGTGTGTGGTTTGAAGCAAAATTGTGTGAAGCTATGTATTTAAATGTGCTTTTATTTGCAATAAAAGTGATAAAATATAAACCGAGTTTGATGTGTTCAAGTTTTTGTTTTGATTCGGGTGCACCAAGTGCGTGTGAAGGAAAGCGCACAGCGCGCTACGAAAGAAACGAGCGGGAGGGGGTGTCAGTCCAGCGCAGCGCTATTCGCTGAAATCAAGTGGGAGGGGGTACCAGTTCAGCGCTGCGCAGGCCGAAAGAAACGGGAAGGAAGCGGTATGATAAAACAGCGCGAGCGAGCGTTCTTTACAGCGAGAGCGCCTCGTGTATTTTAAAGGCAATCAAGAGAGCGCATTCTCTCCGTGGTAGCGCTCCATCCGCCATTTTTTAATTTCGAGCCCAAAACAACGGACTTCGGATTCGATCATGGGCCGGGCCCCCACCGCGTGGGAAAAATTTCGTTCTCTTTGTCCGTCGGGTAATGACCCAACCCAACAGACAAAGCCGAAGTCGCTCGAAGGAAATAAGGTTCGAGATGGGTTCGAGGGAGCTTATCGCTCGAACCCTTGCTCGACTTCGAGCGGTAGCGATGGCTCGAACCTTTCTTCCCAAGTAGCAGAGCCGAAGTTGTTCAGAGATTTTTCTGTGTGCCAAAGCGAGATGCCCTGTCTTCTCTCTCTAGATTTTGGACAGCAAACCGCCGCACGTGTAGAGCTGTGTGCGTGTGACGAAAAATGATGGATGAAAAACGCGAGGAGCGGGGTCTGAAGTCTTTCGTTGGTCACACACACATGCATCTACCAGCGGATTGCGCTTCACCGAGTCTACCCATCTCTCTCGATCTACCATGATTTTTTCTGCTATCGCACTCATCCGGGTGTTAAGCATCCTCAGTCTGTCCTGAACTTTCGTTGTGGAAGGATGTGCGGCAGTGATGTGCGATTTCTTGTGTCCCCTACTTTCCTTGTTTACGTTTTGCGCAGTGTTGCTTCTTCTTCCATTGTGTAATGATTTATCCTAGCTAACTTGTTGAGGTAAGTTTTCTGATCTCATATGTGCTTCAATGTACTAATTCCACTAATGCTTATCGTCTTCAAAGTTACAGATGCATGCACCATTCATCAACGCCTACCTGTTGGCATCATCAACAATCTTCAAAGTGGGTGACGGAAAGAAATTGTTTTCCAGTTTTAAAATATTAAGCTAAGTGTTGCTCTCATCATATACGCAAAACTTTCCAAAGTAATACGTACTACATACATTAATTATTGGTTCATTTTTATTGACAGCGTTCAGCACAACTCAGCCACAAAACAACGCACTGGATTGCGCTAAGAACCTATCGAAACGCGCGCAGCCCCCGGGAGCGGTAGGAGAAAGGAAGAACGAGAGGAGGAAAAACTAAAGCCAGCGCGCAGCTCTGATGGTACCCCGTACACGGTAAGAAGAAAAAAGATCGAGAGTAGGAAGAACGGTAAATTTGGAAGGGGGAGACCGTTCTGCCGTCTACACAGTGTGAGTATGCCAAAGCACGTGTTGGAACGGAGGGAAAAAGTTGGAATAAACCGCATGCGAATGTGTGCATACAGCAAATGTAAACATGTGTGCCTCATCATTTCTATAAGCAATCCGAAAAGGGGGTGGAGCAAACACATTGGTATGCGTGATGTGCAGAAGAAATCAGAAGAAATGTGTGAACGCGATCGTTCGGGTGGAAGGTGTCTATGTGTGCGTGAAACCACATTTCCACTTCGACTGCAAGTGGGTACGTAAGTGGGTACATATGTGTACGACACGATCCCATACAAAACTTCGGCTTTTTGCGGACTGGGTTGGTGCAAAAAGCCGAAATTAGTTCGGGTTTCGAATGGGAAAGAAGCAAAACAACACACGCACACACACCACTGTGCAGTTTGATTTTGGGGCGTGCCCTTTTTTTCGCGTTCGCCTTGGTGGGGCAAGGGCAAGGTGGGGTGGACGGCGGGTTAAGCCTGGAGCCGCTTGTGCTTTGTGGAATCCTCTTTGCTGCCTGTTTGCCTGTGAACTGATGGAGAGTTATTTTTCTATATGGATTAAAGGGTACTTAGCGCCGAGTCTAGATCCAGCGTTTGTGATGGGAGAAATGTTTGAAACCAGCCGGTCAAACAATTTAACCATTTATTACATCGCGCTTGGCGAGATTATTAATGAAATAAGAATGGATCTTTTCCATCGTTTGATTTTTGTCTAGTATCACAGGCGCTAACTTTCGCGCAATGAACAGATACCCGCTTACTGCTGAACATTTCAAATATGTGTGTTCGAAGAAAGCAACAGGTATTTGATAAATATCTTTGAAACTATTCATCGTATCCAAAACCGATCTTCGAGAGCTAGATTCAGCAACGCAAAATATACTTAGAAAAAGTTTTTTGTATTTTTGTTTTTTTTTTCATTACGGGTTCAGAAACTTTTTTTAAATCGATAATATAATCAAACTTAGCAATGCGGCTTTTTTGCGCCGTTCCTTCTAAAAATATTATCTATAGAAACTTTCGCGTGTATTTTAATGAAATATTTGAAAAGTGGTGAAAAATTTAGAAAATGGTGAAAAAAATAACATAGTAAGCAAATATTAGCCGGCATCGCGAATAAATGAACACATTTTAACAGTCGTTTAAAGTTCATTTTGGTTTAACCGAGTTCATTTGTTGTTCATTCCTGTTAAAATAAACGACCGTCAAAACAGTTAACGACTGCTCGATATCGCATATAGGCAAACACGGGTAAAAAATCGAGCAGTATAATTAAACGACTGTTAATTTGTATCGCATACGCTCTTGACAGTCGTTTGTTTAACGACGGCATAGGACCAGTCGTTAAAATTAACAAATGAACTCAATGCGTTCGCGATGCCAAATTCTAGCAATTTTTAACGACTCTGGTTAATTTTTAACGACTGTTAATTTTAAACCAATTCTTTCGCGATACCAGCTATTGCAAAGAACATACAGTTTTTCATAATCATGAGGATGAATGCCACCTTGCGAAAAAATAACACACCCCTCCCTCAGCAGCGTTGGTATTGGACTGATTAAACCATTAAATTGTTCGGGTCCCGTGAACTGAACGAGAAAACCCCGCTGCTTCCCATCTTCATCCATACATTAGCTCCGCGCACATACACATCTACACGCGCTGTGTTTGCAGCTGAAGAACTTGATGCAGAATGCATGATTTCTCGCTCTGGCACAGAGTAAAAGGATCGAGCGACTTCGGCTTTGTTTAGTGGGAACCCAACGGTCAAAAGCCGAAGATTTTATATTGACCTTTCACTTTTTCTATCTGTCTCTCGCTCTAATTTGAGCGATTTTCCCCTGATGAGTGTCATCGAGCCTCCTCGTGTGGTTGTTGTTGTTGGAAGTTGAAGCCGAAACCCCCTCGTGCGCTGCCAAAATCAGCGAAGAACGAAATCGAGTGGCTCAAGCGAAAGAACGAAAAAATGATGAACGAGTGTGCTGTGAGAATAACACACACGCACGCACAAGGCGACACCCGAAATTTGGTGCGATACCGGCTTTCAGTGGAGCAAGTACACACATGCACACATTTGACCATACCAGCGCTCTGTTCTAGTGCAGGTAGTTTTCTGCAGTCCACGGTGATACTACACACAGCCACGCACTTGGCGATACACGCTATGTGGTGGACGTTCAGAATTCAGTGGTGCAAATACACATATGCATACACTTGGCGACACAGGCTCTGCTGTGCGGTGAGGTTTGTGTTCTGTGTCCAGTGGTGCAAATATACACACACACGCACTTGGCTACACATGCAGTACGAGGCGGTTGGCTTGGCAGAAGCGCATACACATTAGTGATGGGTAAATTCAACAAAAATCCGGAATCGCTTCCAAATGACTCCGCCAAAATTGGAAGCGGTTCCGGAAGGTAGGTGCAAAACTCCGACCTCGGAGCCATCTGGAGCCGTTTTGAGCCGTTCGGAGCCGTCCGGAGCCGTCGGAGCCGTCCGGAGCCGTCGGAGCCGTCGGAGCCGTCCGGAGCCGGCGGAGCCGTCGGAGCCGTTGGAGCCGTTGGAGCCGTTGGAGCCGTCCGGAGCCGTCGTAGTAGTTGTAATAGTCGGAAGCATTCTGAAGCGCATTAATTTCCCGATATTAGTGATAATTTTATTGTAAAAAACAGCTTACGAGTAATAAAAGAGTCTTCTTCATTTATTGATATGAAGTTTTTTTGTAAGTGTGTTTTTTTTTCAAAAATAAAGCCAAAAATAATTTTTTGCTCCGTATATATATAGGAAAAAAAATGAATCAAATTAGGAGGTCAAGAAGCAATAGAACTATGACGGGAGGTGGGTTTGATAAAATACGAAACAACGAGGCAGACGAGTGTACTTATGGCAGTTTTGCACGGTTGTTTACATCGACTAACGTGTATGGTTTAGGCCGCACTTGTTTTTTACCGAATAACATGATGGCACATGGACAAGACAAAGAATATACAGGGTTTTCCATTCCAATAAACAACTGTCCACAGTCTACTAACAATCTTCGATTTGAAAAAAAAAATCGTCTACCACTTACACACAAGTCAAGCCGTTTTTGGTACACTGTCCATTTCAATTTCACAATTGTCGTCTTTGAAAACACACGACAGATGCGGCACGGTTTGTTTTGGGTTTGGCTGGAACGTGTATCACTTGTAGTTAGGATAGCTGGGCAACATGGACAAATTAGGCATTTTATGTATACTTTAATCTTTCAATACGTCCCAACGTCTCCAACCGGTTCCGTTGGCTCCAACGACTACAACGGCTCCGTCGGCTCGAACGACTACGACGGTTCCGACCGGCTCCGGACGGCTCCAACGGCTCCAACGGCTCCAACGGCCCCGACGGCTCCGGACGGCTCCGACGGCTCCGGATGGCTCCGACGGCTCCAGCTGCCGACTAGCGGCTCCGACGGCTCCGGACGGCTCCGACGGCTCCGGACGGCTCCGGACGGCTCCGGACGGCTCCGGACGGCTCCGGACGGCTCCGACGGCACCGGGCGGAATCGACGATTTTAATTTTTCGGAATCGGAGCCGGAGTAGCAATGCTCGGAAGCGATTCCGAGCCGTGGGTGCGATTCCGGTTACCCATCACTAATACACACATTCACGCAGTACGCTTTACTTTCAGTCCAGTGAGGTTTGTGCTTGTGTGATGTTTCAGCGCTTGGTAGTCAGCGGATAAACTCCGTAAAAAATGGAGTTTTGTTTAATTTGAGGTAAGTAAAAGTGATTAAAATTATCAACCAACATCCCCCCTTCTAATTAATATAATTTTTCTTCAATTTCATGTATGTTTCACGGCGAACGGAGACAACAAAACCTGTCGCTGTCTCGTGGTGTTGGAGATGGTGGCCCGTACAGTGCAGCGAGAGGAACCTGGAGCAACAGTGAGGAAGAGCAGTAAATGTTATGGCAATTTTGTGATTATTTTATGGCAAATGTTATGGCATTGAGCGAGTGTAAAAAGTGTTTTTTTTAATGTGCGTTAATTTAGAATGAAGTTCAGAGTTTGTAGTGCATGTGATTTAGATTTTTATTAGTTTAATATTAATATTTTCAATAAATCGAATGGTGTTGATGTAATAATAGTACGGTCTCGTAGTACAGTCGTCATCTCGTACGACTTAACAACATGCCCGTCATGGGTTCAAGCCCCAAATAGACCGTGCCGCCATACGTAGGATTGACTATCCTGCTATGGGGGGAAATCAATTAGTCACTGAAAGCCAAGCCCGCAAGTGGTACTGGCAGGCCTTGACGGTTGTTGAGCCAAAGAAGAAGAAGAAGAAGTTGATGTAATTGTGTGCACAGTGAAATTTCAGGAAGAAAATTTGCGAAAAAGGGGAGGGGGCTATTAAAACGAGGGGAGGTTCGTACAGTCCTCCGTTCGGGTTTTGCTTCGGCTTCGGGTTTACTTCGGCTTCGGGACCCGACGGATCGCTTGAATAATTTCGCCAATTCAAGTTCTTATTCAAGCGCGTATTCAAAGGATCTCTGAGTGCTGGTGACCGGTGGGAAGCTACTTTGATCCTTCCCGTTTCTTTCAGCTTGCGCTGCGCTGAACTGGTACCCCCTCCCACTTGATTCCAGCGAATTGCGCTGCGCTGGACTGACACCCAATACCGCTCGTTTCTTTCGTAGCGCGCTGTGCGCATTAGTGATGGGTAAAGTTGTCAAAAATCCGGAGTCGACTCCGATCCGACTCCGATAAATTCGGAATCGACTCCGGAAGGTAGGTCCGCGCTGCAATATCCGGAGTCGTTCGGAATCGTCCGGAGTCGTCCGGAGTCGTCCGGAGCTGCCCGGAGTCGGAGTCTTCCAGAGTCGTTCGGAGTCGTTCGGAATCGTTCGGAGTCGTCGGAGTCGTTCGGAGTCGTCCGGAGTCGCCCGGAGTCGGAGTCGTCCGGAGTCGTTTGGAGTCGTTCGGAGTCGTTCGGAGTCATTCGGAGTCATTCGCAGTCGTCCGGAGTCGCCCGGAGTTGGAGTCGTTCGGAGTCGTTTGGAGTCGTTCGGAGTCGTCCGGAGTCGTCCGGAGTCGTTCGGAGTCGGAGTCGTTCGGAGTCGTTCGGAGTCGTCCGGAGTCGACTCCGAACGACTCCGGTCGACTCCGGACGACTCCGGTCGACTCCGGACGACTCCGAACGACTCCGACTCCGGGCGAATCTAGTGGTTCCATTTTGCCGGAGTCGGAATCGAACTAACAATAGTCGGAGTCGGATGGGAGCCGCGGGTGCGCTCCATACAGCACATCACTAGTGCGCATCCCTCCACAAGGACTTGGAGCACCCGAATCAAAACAAAAACTTTAACATATAAACTTGGTTTATATTTTATCACTTTTATTGCAAATAAAAGCACATTTAAACACATAGCTTCACACAATCTTGCTGCAAACCACACACATTCATTATATTAAAAAAAAATGTCGTATTTCAAATAGCCGCGTAACTGCGTGGATCCCGTTGTTGATGTTCAATACAGAAAAAAAAACATTGAAATAAAGCAGCGCAAATCATACATTTAAGATAAATGATGAAAGATAAGCGCAACTTTCAATGTACACAACACTTCAACATTTAGGGAAACTTCGATCTTCCGGGACGTAGGCTAACACACGCGTGGCCTTTCAGGGCGAACGCTTGAGCTGAACTGACGATTTCGGGTGGTCGCAAGAAAGAGAGCGCACAGAGGAACACGCTGCACTAATGCAAGCGAGACACTGATACCAGCATGTCGCTGCGAGAAAACCAAACTGAGCGCTCAGGCTGAAAGCAAACGCACACAATCACACATGTGTGATTGTGTGAGTGCAAAAACTGTGTAGAAACCAAAACACGCTCGTGCCTCCGCGTAATTCCGCGTATTTCCAACCGTATCCCCCTGCTTCTACATGACCCTCGCCTGAAAGTCGCACACTTTTTCATTCTCTTTGCTAGTAGGGTGCTCCCGTTACGGCCATGAGCAGGACTTTCAAAAAATGTAGCCACTAATGTTACCACCATGCTAGCACATCGTCATTTCAAAATAGGATACTGTTAGATTGGATTAATAAATAGGGTAAATTAGTTCAAGATTTGTTGAATTTGTTAATAAATAATAATAATCAATTCGCCTTTCATGAGAAGCTTAACCAAGCTACGAATCACCAAACTCGCCAATTGGACTTCATCGGGCAGATAAGGACGGACATAAGGCATAAAGAGGGCAAGAAAAACATCGTTGCTGATTTGCTCTATCGCTCTCTCGCATTGCTGTCATACCCTGCACAACAAAATCGAGCAGTTTTGTAGCTCGGATTTTCGATCGCTTTCCGCCAAAAGCGATCGAAAAAGCGAGCAGAAATGTCAGGGAAAACGCTTGGATTCCGATCGAAGATATATTTCAATGCTAAAATTTCAGCGCTGAAAGTTTCGAAATATTTCATTCATAAATTTGCAACAATTTTGAATGCAAAATATTTCACAGCCATGGGCTGTGAAATATGTTTGCAGTTTGAGTTTGAGAAGTTTTCGATCGCTTTGCGCAGCGGGCCAGTACGCACCATCCTGAATTGAAATATTCCCGAATAGCTCTGTGAATAAAAAACTGCACAATTACTGTCGGAATTTCCTGGAATTTTTTGATCGGTCTACGTTCGCGGGAATGGTGTGTCCGTTGAGGAGAAGAAAAGAAAGGGTGGGAGCGAGGATTAACCAAAAACGCGGCATTGAGAATGAGGGGGTGCGCTCAGCGCTCACGCTGGGACACTCAAGATGCTTGAAATAAAATGTTAACAACCCGCACGACAAAATCGAGCAGTTTTGTAGCTCGGATTTTCGATCGCTTTCCGCTAAAAGCGATCAAAAAAGCGAGCAGAAATGTCAAGGAAAACGCTTGGATTCCGATCGAAGAAATATTTCAATCCAAAAATTTCAGCGCTGAAAATTTCGAAATATTTCACAGCCATGGGCTGTGCAATATGGTTGCAGTTTGAGTTGGAGAAGCTTTCGATCGCTTTGCGCAGCGGGTAGCATCGATTTCAAGCATGCATGTCGCGCGACATTTTGCCAAGCGGATATGTACCATGTTTATTTATATATGGTTTTTATCGATTATTTCAATTTTTTCGAATACAACAAGACCAAAAACCGTTACAGCTGCATCTACATACAGTCATACACAGCCATAATACGAAGAACAATCTCCATTGCCTCGGCCATTTGGGGGCTCCGTTGATGATCCCGTCGATTGAGGGACACCTTCCATTTGGTGTTGTTAACCCAATATACCCCCATTTTCCCTCCGGGGGTTATGTTTACAATCAGATCTACTATTACTACCAGACCTATCAGAAGCATATCTAATTGATTTATCAGAAGCAGAAAACATTTGCCTTTTTAACATATGCAATATTTTCACCTTAGTTGGAAGCGCAGAACGCTACGACACATGCCCATAGCTCAAAACAATATCATTTCATCATTGTTGGCCCAAGGCGTTGGATCAAATGCATTGAATGCTACGCACGAGTTGGGTAAAGCGAAAATCCGTGACAAGAAATGCCTCACGCAAACTACATGCACATATGACATTAAAAGGCTCCGAAACCGATCTCAACACAACGGTTCGTAGCCGTAGAAATTAGCAAGAAAAATTAGCTGACACCAAGCACGCTCTTTTTATCTGTTGAGGTTTCATTCAAGAATCAATTCCGATGTCGATGTGTGCGCTCTTTAATTTGGCTTGTGTCTATGTTATCTCGCAAAAACTAAGAACTCGTACCCCGGCTAACCTTTGGGGCCCCAGTCAAAATTGTTGACTGGGCAAAGTGATGGTGGAAAGGCAAGCTGTTGAAGGGTTTGGGTCAAAATTGGAAGAGTCGACGAAAAGGAAATATCGATATGAATGATCGCTTAAAATTTGAACTAAGCTGTCGGCAGCGGTCGGCAAAGTCCTGCCCGCCACAATATGCAGTCAGGCCCGAGAATATATTTGTGCAATTTTGAAAGATAAGAAGAACCTATTCATTAAAAATTAACTGAACATATTTTAATATGACAATTCATATCGTTGAAATCCTCCAAATTTGATCACCATAACATGGATTGTCAGACCAATCAATATGGTCAAATTTGAGGAGAAATTAGAAAATAGAAACGAATAATTCCATAAAAACCTGACTGTTGATTTTACGAGAACAATAGTTACACACTATTGCTTTTTATGGATGCAACGATTTTCTAGGAGTTTGTTTTAAGGAAATGCGCTATCAATTTGTCTGACCTGGCCTTACTTGTCCGTGGCCTCATAATAGTACTGAACGATTGTACGTTTGTCTCGATAATTTTTCAGCTGTTAAGGTTTTTGTACCATCTTCAGATATATCCTGAAACAAATTTGCAATATGGAAGGAAGGATACATAGCGAAGCGATATTGCTTAATGGTTTGGAACTTTTTATGACTTTTAGTAATTGTAAGTTAAAAAAACGAATTTAAAACTTGCTTGGATGATATAATACTTGAAGAAAAACAACAATATAACCAATCGCATTGTTTAATATCATTGTTAGCAGCTCGAAGAAAGTCGCGTGGAATGTTCGTACTTTTTCACAGGATTGAAACTTTATTGCATTTCGAAAAATATGCTTAAATTGCAGCCCTTAAAAATTTGGTCGCTTTATTCCCGCTGTCGAATGCTACTGACCATGACCAGCATATTCCCGGTTTCGCGATGGCGCACGCTTCGGGCTTTCGGGTGTTGGATCAACAGCCCTGTTCGCGGGTAATTTCACGAGGTGCTGCCCTCTGCAGGTGGGGATTTAAACTTCCTGCGCTATCTGCTCACACCACGCTCTATCTAGCTCGGTTTTCGCTGTTTTCGCCGACATCCCCCGCCACGTAGATCAAATAGTTCTACGGATTCACTTAATACCTTGCATCGAAAACCTTCCTATCAACCTTCTCCCTTCAACTCCTGCTTTCAACTCCTGCTTTCAACCTCTACTGGCAACTTAGCTAGCTTCGCTACTGGCCGTTTCACGCGCTTGCACTGCGCTGTACGCACAATCGCCTGCCTTACTCTGCCGTCACTACCGGTAAATACTTCTTCTACTTGAGCGCGTGCCCAATCTTTCCGGTGTCCTTCCGCGATGAAGACGAGATCCCCGACTCGCAACGATGGATTCTCCGCTCGCCGTTTCGTCCGACGGTTCAGAGTTGGAAAATACTCCATCAACCAGCGTTCCCATATGCCGTCCGCAAGAACCATGGATCTTTGGTAGCTGCTCTTCAATGCATCGCTAAGATCCGGACACGATCGCATGTGCTGTTTCAGACCAGACAAATGCCCTAGGAGAAAGTGGTTTGGCGTTAGTGCTTCTGAATTGGATACTTTCGGCTGATACACGAGTGGTCGCGTATTAATCAGGAACTCGACTTCGGCTAAAGTTGTTAGTAGAGTCTCATCGTTTATGGTGCGTCCGTCGTCCAGTGCGCTCATCCCTTCCTTGACACTGCGCACCATGCGCTCCCAGACGCCACCCATGTGTGGTGCAGATGGTGGGTTAAAGTTCCACCTGGTGTTAGCGTTGGTGAAGGTGTCCGCGCAGCTATGGTGAGTGTTCGCTAACTGTCTTTTTAGCTCGTTGCTGGCGCCGATAAAGTTGGTACCGTTATCGGACCAGATCTCTGCGGGTGGCCCTCTCCTGCCAATAAATCGTCTTATGGCCATAATGCACTCCGTGGTGGAGAGGCTATGTGCCACTTCGAGATGTACGGCACGGGTTACGAGGCAGGTGAAGACGACAACATACCGCTTTTCTTTGCGCCTCCCGTTAACGACGTCTAACGGTCTCAAGTAATCAATTCCCGTGTTGTTGAATGCTCTGACGTGTGTGGTAAGTCTTTCAACCGGAAGAGGCGCCATGCGAGGATTTCTGGGCTGACACTTTTTTATTTTGCAGCGCTGGCAATTTCTCGCGGACCTATCAACAGCTGCTCGCAGATGGGGAATGTGGATTATCTGTCTGATCTCGTACACCACTGTCTCTCGGTTCACATGTCCGTATCTCGAGTGGTAGTCGAGGATCAGTAAATTCGTAATCGGGTGCTGATTCGGGAGGATTACAGGAAATCATGTGTCGTACGACACGAAATTTGCCTTGGCGGTCCGACCATCCACTCTCAGAACACCCTGCTCATCTAAGATTGGTGTTGCTGCATATAGTGGACTTGAGCGATCCACTTCGCCTTTGTTGCCCACGTCCTTCATCTCTTTATCGAAGGCGTCCTTTTGAGCCATGCGCCATAACGTTTGCTCGGCCTTAAGGTATTCCTTCGTGCTTATTGGCTGCTCATCAGATAGCACATATCTTTTTATGCGGCATGCCTGAGAATTGGTCGCTTTTTCGGACATTATTGGCAAACCTTTGGCCTTGCGTTGACAATTTTGTCTGAATCGGTGCACATATGCTGTAGCTCGCAATAGTCTTTTCCACCTGGAGAAGCGGGTGACATCTATTGCAGGTTCATCGCATAACACGTTGTGATGTGTCAGATGGTATTCCCGTCGCTCCTCAAGAGTACTCACTGCAGCGCTCTGTGATGGCCAGTTTTATTTGGGTAGGTAAAGAAACCTCGGCCCGTTAAGCCATCTACCTTGGGTTTTGATGGTGGTGTCACGGCAGCGCTTGGTAAGACAGTCGGCTTGGTTTTCTTTCGTAAGTAGGTGCCTCCAGTTCTCTGGCTCAGTTAACGATATTATTTCGCCCACGCGACATGCCACGAACTGCTTGAGGTCGCGTGTTGGAGATCGAATCCAGCTCAGCACTACTTCAGAGTCGGTGTGGAGAAACTTTTCCGATACCATGATATCGTGGCTTTCGCAAACAGTTCGTGCCAGCCTTGCTCCCAACAGAGCCGCCTCTAGTTCAAGTCGAGGTATCGACTGGTGCTTCAAAGGTGCTACCTTACTGCGTGCCATCACCAGGGAGCAGTGTATTTCGCTTCCCATGTCGAACCTGAAGTAGGCTGCGCATCCGTATGCTTGTTCACTCGCATCTGAGAAAACGTGCAGCTGGACAGATTCTGGTTGTTTCTCCACATTGCTTCCTAAGTACCACCGTGGGATACTGAGGGCGTGGATACCCGGAAATAGGTTTACCCAATTCTGCCACTTTTGATAATCTTGTTCTTGCACTACAGCATCTCAATCCATACCACTTCTCCACAAGCCCTGCAAGACGATTCTCCCCAATATCAAGACTGGAGCTAGCAAGCCAAGTGGGTCGAAAAGGCTCATTATAATGCGCAAAACCATGCGTTTAGTTGGTCGTCTTTCTCCTGTAGCAAAGGGCTTTAGCTCGTCGTGCCACTTCATGGAGAATTTGAACGAGTCGGTTACAGGGTTCCAGATCAACCCGAGTACGCGGGGATATTTTTCCTCCTGCCCGAAGTCAATGACGCGCTGTTGTTCGCGCGGTCCCTCTGACAAGCTTTCTAGCACTGCATCCTCGTTGCTAAGCCAATTGCGCATGTTAAAACCTGCTTTCGAGTGGATGAGTTTTACCTGCATTGACCTTTGCCGTGCCTCGCTGACCGTATAGCTGTCAAAGTAGTCATCCATGTAGGTATTTTTCTTGATGGCTGCTGCAGCTTCAGGATATTGTTCCGCGTGTTCGTCAGCGTTGCAGTGCATAATGTACTGTGCGGAGCACGGCGAACACGCTGCACCAAATGTGGCTACGTCCATCAGGTACGTCTGTGGGTGTTCTTGCGGATTGAAACGGAAGAGAAACCGCTGAGCGTGGGTGTCTTCTTTTTTTATTTGGATTTGGTGGAACATCTTTTCGATGTCCCCGCCAAATGCCACTTTTCGTTGTCGGAATCTACATAGCACACTAGGAAGCGCTACCAGAAGATCCGGCCCTTTCAGCAGTTGCGTATTGAGCGACACGCCTTTCACCTTGGCCGCCGCATCCCAGACGAGGCGCTTCTTGTCCGGTTTTCGCGGGTGGCCAACGATGTTAAGTGGCAGATACCATACTCGTTTGAGATCTGCCGAAGCTAATTCCTCTGCGGTCGCTTTATGGGCATCCCCTTTCTCCAGGTACATGCGTACCTGTTCGTGCACTGTCTGTTTCATCGCAGGGTCCTTATCGAGCTTCTTTTCTAAAGAATGTAGACGCTTTGTCGCCATTGTCAGGCTCTCGGGGAAATCAACCTCGTCGGACTTCCACAGCAACCCCGTGGTAAAGCGGCCATCATGCTTCTCTGTGGTGCGTTCGAGAAGATCGTTGGCTCGAACGACGTCCTTGGGTTTCGGCAGGAACTCGCTGTATGTCGACACGCCGGTCTCGTTCAGGGTGAAATATCGACGAAGTGTCTCGTTCAGCGCGGCATCCTCTTCGCAACGCTGTCGCACTAGGTTGTACACGTTGCACGTGGCCGCTTGTCGCTGATCTTTGTCCTCTCCGTGAGGGCCGTAGATCGCCCACCCAAGCACCGTCTTAACCGCGATTGGCTCTCCTGGTTGGCCTGATCGTGTGTCTAGCGGCTTCATGAGGTCGACATTGGCAAGTCCTATCAGCATCCTGGGCACTCCGTCTTCATAAGCTTTTACCGGTAGACCCTGCAAGTAGTGGTAAGAACTTATCAGTGTTTTGAAATTTAGGTGATATGTGGGTAAACTTAGCTCGTTTACTGTGTGAGCGGCCGCTATAGAATAGCGCCGCTCGTCGCCACGACCGGAGATCTCCAAGCTGATCTTCCTTGACGTGGTCTCTTTGCGTTCCACATTCGCAGTCCATCTCAGCTCCATCGGCTCCGGGACTCCCTCTAGACCGAGGCTATCAGCTAGGCTGGATTCCACGAACGTCAGCGATGATCCCTCGTCCAGGAAGGCGTGTGTGTCGATCCGGTTATCGCCGTTGTAGAGTGTGACGGGCACGACACGAAACAAAGTTGTCTGCGACTCATTTCGGTGCATTTGGAACTGTGCCGGTTGTGTCGTTGTCAACTGCGTTGGCCGGTGCAGCAAACGATGATGCCGCTCTCTGCATCCCTCGATACCACAGGTGTATCTCGACCGGCATGGCTTAACTCCGTGATAGGTCAAGCAATTGTGGCATAACTTCCAGCGCCTCACTGCTGCTAAACGGTCGCTTAGGGACAGGCGCTTGAACGACTCGCATTGCCGTACTTTGTGGTCCGTCTCGCGACAGTTGTGGCACGGTGGTGGTTGGTATGGCCTTAGCGCGTTTGCTCCTTCTTGGGTTGAAGTAGGTCTAGCTGCAACGGGCTCTTCGAGGTTCGCTGGGGTCGGTTCGGCTTGCGAGTGTACGTTCGAGTGATGTACCCTCTTGGGCTGACTTGCTTTTGGTGGAGTGTATTTGGTCATCTCACAAGCTTCGTCAACCAAATCCTCCATGAATCGACCGAATTCTTCTAGGGTGGGGCAGGGATATTCACGACTATACCTTACCCATTCCAGCTTTCTCGTTGCAGGTAACTTTTCTACCATCTCTTCTAGCAGCTCCGGATTCACGAGGTAGTGTTTCGATTCCGCGTTCGAGAGGTGGTTGCACAGATGTTGGATTGCTAACCCGAATGTTATGAGCTCGTCTAAATGCTCCGGCTTAGGGGGTGCTATACGACGAATTGTCTCTAAAAGATCTTTAACTACAAGCGACGGTCGTCCGTATAGCCTTTGCAGCGTCTTAATCACAAGGGGGACAGATGTTGGTGTGTCAAGCCACCCCTCCACTGCCTCTCGTGCTGGCCCCTTTAAACATTCCAACCGCGCAGCGTTCTCCGCTGGCGATAATCCGCACGCTTTCGTGGATTCTACAAAGTAATTGTAAAATTTTGGCCACTCTCGCGGTATCCCGGTGAACGTTGGTAGCTTTTTCGGCCACACTTGCCTTGCAGCGATGTGGTTGGTTGTTGGGTTGCGCTCAGGCGCGGCCATTGTTCCCTCGCGTAATGACGCCGATTGCTGCCGATTCTGCTGCAATGGTTTCTCGCTGGAATCAACTTGCAATTTTTGCAATTGCTGCTCTCGCAGCCACTTTGCAGTATCTATCGCCACACTTGCAGCCGAACGTTTCGAAAAATTCCTTTCGGAAGCTGCCAAACTGTTCCGTTGTCTTTCTTGCGGCAATTCTAATCCCGCGGCCTTACATTTAAGATTGGCTTCGGCCATGATCTTTTCCTTTTCGGCCATCAGTACTTTGACCTGCAAAGCTTGCTCTCTCTAGAGGCGCTCTAACGCTGAACGCATCGATGTTGTGGTCGATGGCGCGCGTTTCGAAGACCCTGCTTTGCTAGGCCCGGATCTCTGGGCTCGAGACGTTGCTGGTTTGCCATCGAAATTCACTCCCGTCTCGCCGTCCCGTTGCGTCGCCTCAGATTCTTGCGTCGAAAGTAAGTCGCATCTTTGCGCAGGGCGTAACTCTCGCTGTCGCGTCGAACGTAATTCGCGCCGTTGGCTTGGCTTGCACGTCACTTCCCCCTCACCAATTGGATCCGCGCTCGCTTGCTCCGCGGATTTGGCCTTCCGGCAAGGTTTGTAGGCCCACTCCTTATCCTGGATGCTCCACGACACTTTCGCACAACTAGAATGGGACCGCGCTGCACCATATCATCTTCACCATTTTCACCATCACACGCGAGACAGTCTTTCCTCTTGTCTTCTGCGGACATCTGGCTTCGCGTATTAGTAGAACGGTTTCGCGTAAAAAAAATCGCAAATTTAAATTTTATCGCAAATTTTTAAGCTTTGTTAGCAGCTCGAAGAAAGTCGCGTGGAGTGTTCGTACTTTTTCACAGGATTGAAACTTTATTGCATTTCGAAAAATATGCTTAAATTACAGCCCTTAAAAATTAAATCGCTTTATTCCCGCTGTCGAATGCTACTGACCATGACCAGCATATTCCCGGTTTCGCGATGACGCACGCTTCAAGCTTTCGGGTGTTGGGTCAACAGCCCTGTTCGCGGGTAATTTCACGAGGTGCTGCTCTCTGCAGGTGGGGATTTAAACTTCCTGCGCTGTTTGCTCACACCACGCTCAATCTAGCTCGGTTCTCGCTGTCACTCGGTGACAGCCAGTTGTTTGTTTTTCTTAGATTGTTTTCGTGCCAACAATCATAAACCAGTTATTTTGTGTACTGACTGTAATAAAATAATAATGTATGTGTAAAAAAATGCATTCTCCTGGCCCTCAACGCTCGATCATTTAGAAAGCAGCTGATCTAAAGCAGTGGTCTCCAACCTGTGGTCCGCGGATCACTTGAGACAAACATACTGCAATACATGGTATTTCCAGTTACTTTCGAATGAAAATATTGTTTTTCCCGCGTGCAAGAAGTTTTCGCTCTGACCGATTGAAAATGAAGTGGCCGTAATTCGAAGCAAGACGGTAGTTCAGTATTCATTGTATAGATAAACACTAACGTAAAAGCTAAACATTGTTTTCATGTTATGCTCACGATGACGATTTTAAATCGAAGCTTCCGTACTATGAAATAAGAGCTGGCAACTGTAAAGTAGGAAAGAAAATACCGTTTAGAACCATCGTTCTTGTCAATAAAAGACAAACGTCACTGGCTTAGCGAAAACGATAACTTTCCGACATACAACTCGGAACTTAAAGTGCGAAACCTTTAACTTCTTTTGAGAATAAATAAAACCAACTCCGATCATGACAGGTAATTTACCCCAAGTTGAAATAAAGAGATCACGTGGTGGAATCTAGAATCAAAATGTATGTAGTCCAGGTGGTCTCATATCATGTTTTTCAAACCAAATTTGAATATCATTTTTTGACAGAATGGGTGAAAACTTTTGTTCAAACAAGCTTTCTGGAGGCTTGATGAATACTCAAAACACTCTTAAAATCTTTATTCAGAAGCAGAAGCGCTAAAAATCAGCCTTGTAAATTAATAGACCTTGGGATAAGCCCACCTGTAAATTATACCCACTTAGATAGCTGCTCAAAAACTGCTACAAAATGCAAACAGCTGACAGGCTGAAATTTCAGCCTACACAGAAAACTTTTTTTACTGAACTTCAGTAAAATTTTACTGAATTTTTTTTAACTGAAGTTTCAGTAATCCTTTCAGTAAAAAGAATGTTTACGGAATCATTCAGTAATGTCCTGTGCTCACCAAAATGACAGCTCGTTTACTGAAATCCCAGTAAAGCCATTCTCATATTACTGATTTTTCAGTAGTTGGTAGCGATTAAAAAATGACGAAATATTTATTTTAAATTGAGTTTTTATTTATGCTTGGAGATTGCCAGTTCCTCAATCCATGTTCATACATGTTTTGTGTTGTTTTATACAGTTTTTATACTGTATTTTGCCACCGCAATTGTAGATGGTTCAGTAAGCGCTCACAGACACCACGCAATTTCAGCAAGCATAGTGGATTGTAGCAAATATTTTACACACCAACACGGCTGCCAATTGTGTGAAATAAATCCCGTAAGCCGAAATATAACCTGGAATTTCACCAGGGTGCCTGTAAGCGCCTACAAAATCAACTTTTTGCACATCACGAGCAAGTGGGAACCGCATTGTTTTGTTTTGATGTTCTGACTGACAGGTCGATTTGACAGAATGAATTGCTGCATTTTCAGTAATTTGTTTTACTGGTATCCAGTGAAACGACTAATTTGACACTTATTTTACTGATTTTCAGTAAAATGCGTATTACTGAAATGAATTCAGTAAATTATTTTGCTGAAAGTCAGTAAAAACATGACATTCATGCTGAAAATCAGTAAAATATTCTATTACTGAACCGTTTCAGTAAAAAACTTTACTGAAGCAGGATAAGAAAATTTGCTGTGTACGAACTAACAACGGAAAAGACCCCATTACTGATTGTTCAGTCATTGATATCGATTAAAAATTTACGAAAAAAAATATTTAAATTGGAGTTTTTATTGATGCGCAGGGTGGCAGTCCATTCTGCTCATGTTCATCTCTGTTTCATAAATTTTTATACAGATGTGAACTGTATTTTGTCGAAACAAGTTTGTTGATTTGGTATGCACTTACGGTTACCACGAAATTTCTGCAAGAACAGCAAAGTGGTGTGAAGATTTTTCTCAACCAAAAACGTTAATCTCGCAAGCCGAAAACGCACCTAAATTTTTATCGGGGTGTCTGTAAGCGGTTACCAAAACAAATTTTTGTTCATCACGAGCCAGTGGGCATCGGATTATGTTTTCTTTTGAGGCTCAGACTAACGTACATGTCGTTTTGACAGAATTAATAGCTGCATTTTCAGTAATTAGTTTTACTGATATTCAGTGAAACGACAAAACCATGTATTACTCAATAGCTTCCAGTAAAAAATATAATTGCAGCAAACTTAGAAAATTTGCAGTGTATGATTCGTACACCATTTCGTTAATATTGTTAATATTCACCAAATTAATATTTTAAAACTGGAAAAAAATTCTTTGCGTCGCCTATTTTGAAGATTGTTGATGATCCCAGCAGGTAGGCGTTGATGAATGGCGCGTGCACCTGTAACTTAGAAGCCGATAAGCATTAGTTGACTTAGTACATTCAAGCAAATATGAGATCAAGATGCTTACCTCAACAAGTTAGCTGGGATAAATCATTTCACAATGGAAGAAGAAGCAACACTGCGCAAAACGTAAACAAGGAAAGTAGGGGACACAAGAAATCGCACATCACTCCCGCACATCCTTCCACAGCAAAAGTTCTGGACAGACTGAGGATGCCTAACACTCGGATGAGTGCGATAGCAGAACAATCATGGTAGAACGAGAGAGATGTGTAGAGTTGGTTCAACGCAATCCGCTGGTAGATGCATTTGTGTGTGACCAACGAAAGACTTCAGTCGGTTCTCGTCACACGCACACATCTCTACACGTGCGGCGGTTTGCTGTCCAAAATCTAGAGAGAGAAGACAGAGCATCTCGCTTTGGCACACAGAAAAATCTCTGAACAACTTCGGCTCTGCTGCTTGGGTGTTTGTGTTGAGGGATGAAACGGGCGCAACCGACAAATTTAAAGATGTGTGTTTGCATGCGTGCGTGTGTTGTGCGTTAGGACAAGCGCAGATCAACCAACTTGAAAACGCGTGATTATGTGTGTGTGACGGGTTCAGACGGGATCGCAACCGACGAATTAACGGGTGTGTTTGTGGGTGGAGAAGAGTGAACAATAGCCGAAACAAAACGTGTGTAGTCGATACAGTGCAAACAAAGGTTTCTTGCGTTAAGTGAAATACCGCGAAAATGTCGACGGAAGACGACACTGTGGCAGCCGTTGCGGCTTTGGTCGAGGAATACACCCAACTAGGTTTTGTGAAGCAGTGCAAGGAACGGGGAATCGCTACAGGTCCCGCTGCGCAAAGCGATCGAAAACTTCTCATACTCAAACTGCAACCATATTTCACAGCCCATGGCTGTGAAATATTTCACATTCAAAATTGTTGCAAATTTATGAATGAAATATTTCGAAACTTTCAGCGCTGAAATTTTAGCATTGAAATATATCTTCGATCGGAATCCAAGCGTTTTCCCTGACATTTCTTCTCGCTTTTTTGATCGCTTTTAGCGGAAAGCGATCGAAAATCCGAGCTACAAAACTACTCGATTTTTTCGTGCGGGACGGGAAAAGCTTAATTCTCTCTCACCCTCTGTAATGGGATGGTTATTATACCAAATAACTCTGTAATGGGATGGGATCCGAAGCCC
Organism: Anopheles gambiae; assembly: GCF_943734735.2. NCBI lineage: Eukaryota > Metazoa > Arthropoda > Insecta > Diptera > Culicidae > Anopheles > Anopheles gambiae. The sequence goes on along the minus strand of NC_064600.1, from coordinate 24,600,320 downwards.
CATTGAGGGATAATACAGGCTCTCCCATCCAACTCCTATTCCGACACGTCCTCGTCGTGCAGAGTGGTAACATGTGTCACCACATATCCAAGCTTGGGTACACGGGCTTGACCCAACCCCTTGGGCGAATGGTAGCACATGGCGAACCAGGAGGGGGGTGGGTATCCCGGGAAACTGGGTGCCTGAACGTCGGGGGGGCAACCCGACGCTAAACAAAACGGTCACGTGGGCGCGGAGCCAGTCACACAGTCCCATGAATCAACGACTACGGAAAGCCACAGAAATTTTCGAAACGGACATCCCGATACCGACCATACGCAATGCCCCCGGACTACTCTGAAAATGGGCTCATGGAACGTACGCACTCTAAGCGAAGTCGGAGCCTTGAAAAAACTTGATGATGCCCTAGCCACACTGAGCATGGACCTCGTAGCTTTACAAGAGATTCGGTGGCTAGGGAACGGTGTGCACAACACGCGTGGTAAGCATTGCTACGACATATATTACAGCTGCCACGACCGCCACCACGTGCTCGGAACGGGTTTCGCCGTAGGTCCCCGGTTGAAACCCGCCATCATGGATTTCAAGGCTATAAACGATAGGCTATGCACCCTGCGCATGCGAGGCAAATTCTTTAATATAAGCCTCATAAACGTTCACGCCCCTACCGAAGATAAAGAGGAAGAGTAGAAGGACCTTTTTTACGGCCGCCTCGCTAGAATTGTAGATGCGTGCCCCAGGCATGACCTCATAATCATCCTGGGGGACTTCAACGCAAAAGTCGGTAGGGAGCCAATGTACCGCCAATACACTGGCTGTCACAGTCTGCATGAGCACAGTAATGATAATGGTAGTAGATTGGTCCAGTTCGCCGCAGCGAACAATCTGGTTGTAGGAAGTACCAAATTTGCGCGCAAAAAAATCCACAAGATTACGTGGGCGAACCCGGGTGGAGAATCCTTCAACCAGATCGACCACGTGTTAATAAGCCGCCGACGACAGTCGAGTCTGTTAAATGTCAGAACATATCGAGGAGCCAATATCGATTCCGATCACTACTTGGTTGGCTTAGTGATACGTTGTAGAATCGCCCGCCCCCGCGCCAATGGGGGCGGAGAAAACACGCAGGCTCGGCTCAACACGGACTCTCTAAGGGACATTGCTGTCCAACAGGCATTCAAAACCGCTTTAGAAGAGTCTCTACTACCAGAAAACAGATATGAAACTACGAGCGAGAGGTGGAACGCTCTAAAAACAAAAATAATAAACTGTGCAAGAAATATACTCCCACCACGTCGTGGCAACACCAAATCTGGCTGGTTCGACGATGAATGCAGACAAGTGACCGAACGTAAGAATACTGCATACCGAGCAATGCAGCAACGGCATAGAACGCGGGCATGCGCAGAGGAATATTCACGGCTTAGACGCGAAGAGAAACGAGTTCACCGCTCCAAGAAGCATGCTTTGGAAGAGCAAAACATGCGGGAACTCGAGCAAACCAGAGAGGCGTACGGACCGACACGAAAGTTTTACCAAGCGATAGCAGGTCACCGAAACAACGTTGTACCTAAGGTAACCTGCTGTCGCAACAAGGATGGAGATCTGGTCAGTAACCAGCCAGAGGTCCTCTCGCGGTGGGCTCAGTACTTTGATGAATTACTCAATGACCAATTTAGCGAACAGCTAGAAGCGCCACTAGCAGATAATGTCATGCTACTGCCACCTAGCATAGAAGAAACACGAAAGGCTATCCGTCGGCTGAAAAATAACAAGGCACCCGGAACCGACGGAATTGCAGCCGAACTGGTCAAGAATGGAGGTGCACGACTAGAAAACGAGATTCATCAAATAGTTACTGAAGTGTGGGATAGCGAATCGATGCCTTGTGATTGGAATCTCGGCATCATCTACCCCAGATACAAGAAGGGAGATAGGTTGGACTGCAACAACTACAGGGGTATTACGGTGTTGAATACCGCCTATAAAATATTCTCCCTGATCCTTCAGGATCGCCTTGTCCCGCACGTCGAAGAGATAGTAGGAAACTATCAAAGAGGATTCCGAAACGGAAAATCAACCACTGATCAGATCTTCACCATGCGGCAGATCTTGGAGAAGATGGCTGAATACAGAAACGACACATACCATCTCTTCATTGACTTCAAAGCCGCATACGATAGCATAGCCAGGGTAAAACTTTACGACGCCATGAGCTCATTTGGAATCCCGGCCAAACTAATAAGGCTAGTTAGAATGACTATGACCAACGTCACATGCCAGGTGAGGGTGGATGGAAAACTCTCAGGACCTTTTGCTACCACCAAGGGTCTGCGCCAGGGGGACGGGCTTGCCTGTCTCCTATTCAACTTGGCGCTAGAGAGAGCCATCCGTGACTCGAGGGTGGAGACTACGGGAACCATCTTCTATAAGTCAACCCAGATCCTGGCATACGCTGATGATATAGACATCATTGGTCTGCGGCTCTCCTATGTAGTAGAAGCCTACCAAGGGATCGAGCAGGCGGCAGAGAACCTCGGATTGCAGATAAACGAGGCAAAGACCAAACTGATGGTGGCAACATCAGCGGGCCCGCCAACAAATAATCAGAATCTACGTAGGCGTGACGTGCAGATAGGTGAACGCACTTTTGAAGTCGTCCCACAATTCACCTATCTGGGATCAAAGGTCAGCAACAACAATAGCATGGAAGCTGAGTTGCGCGCAAGGATGCTGGCTGCCAACCGGTCATTCTACAGCCTGAAAAAGCAGTTCACCTCAAAGAACCTGTCGCGACGGACGAAGCTGGGACTATATAGTACCTATATAGTACCAGTACTCACATACGCCTCTGAGACATGGACACTGTCCAAATCTGACGAAACCCTCTTAGCCGCGTTCGAGAGGAAGATGCTCAGAAGGATACTTGGCCCCGTATGTGTGGAAGGACAATGGAGGAGCCGCTATAATGACGAGCTATACGAGATGTACGGCGACCTCACTGTCGTACAGCGTATAAAGCTCGCCAGGCTCCGGTGGGCTGGCCATGTTATACGCATGGAAACGGACGACCCAGCCCGTAAAGTCTTTTTAGGCCGTCCACAAGGACAGAGGAGGCGTGGTAGGCCCAAATTGAGGTGGCAAGATGGCGTGGAGGCGTCCGCCATTAAGGCCGGGATAACGGACTGGCAGACGAAGGCGCGAGACCGTGAGCGGTTTCGGACACTCCTGAGGCAGGCCAAGACCGCAAAGCGGTTGTAGCGCCGGATAAGTATGTAAGTTATCTACTGAAATATGCACAGAACACTTACCTTTTCCCGAGTTTTCACATAAAATTTCACGATTATTCTGCACACAATCTTTACGGGCGGTTGTCCGTGTTTGTTTACGTTTCTGACTTGACAGATATGCGAGTTGTCAAATGACGAAGTCAAATACATTCAAACCTCGCCATTTACAAGTCTGCTTTTTCAATTGAATACAAAAAATCCGAGTTGTTCACATAAATATGAGAAAAAGTCAATTTATCCACATTGTACAAAATAACAAACATGACAAAATACGCAGACATTAGTTTTTTTTTTAAATATATTTATTTGCGTGTACAGATTAATTTCTATTTACTAGTGTGGATATTTACAACAAAAAAAAAACTTTACATTTACAAAAGTAGTGCACACTTCTTCTTCTTTGGCTCAACAACCGATGTCGGTCAAGGCCTGCCTGTACCCACTTGTGGGCTTGGCTTTCAGTGACTAATTTATTCCCCCCCCATAGCAGGATAGTCAGTCCTACGTATGGCGGCACGGTCTATTTGGGGATTGAACCCATGACGGGCATGTTGTTAAGTCGTACGAGTTGACGACTGTACTACGAGACCGGCACACTTAAGGACGACTAAATCTATCTCAACATCGTTGTTTTCAACGATGTGGAAAATGTAGTTAGCAAACAACCTAAGAATAAATATACGTATTCCCAGACTAACTCCTGCTAGTTCTGGAAATCGCAGACTATTGAACAAATAGGGGCGTCCTGGAGCTATTGAAACTATTTCTTGCTGCAGCAGTGCCCAAGCCGCCGCTACTCTACTACAGCAAGCAAATTTGTGTTCCAGACTTTCCATTTGGGGACAAAACGAACATTGATTGGAAGCCCTTCTTCCCATCCGAAACAAGAGCTCTCCATGTGACACTATACCATTTGCTAGCATGTATAGAGTAGCTCGTTGTTGTGCTGATAAATCAAAGCTTTGCATATTAGCCCAGATTCTGGTCCAACAAAGTTGTTGATTTTCATGTGCTACTTTGGCATCTGGTAGCTTGTCCACAAGTATGCGACGAAGTTTACATGAAGAGGGGTTTGCGACATATTCAGCGGGTAAATAGGCCAGTTGTCTCACCACGATTTTTAGGCAGGGATACCAGCTTGGAATGGTGGCCAGATTTGGCGGATTACCAGCTTGGACGATATGAGGCTCGCTGTATTTGAGGGAGCTGCACTCTGCTCGGTATCGGTTTGTCAAGAGGGCATATGCAGTTATTGCTCGTATGTGCAGGTTCAGTCCACCTCGCTTCCGTGGCAAAGCAAGTTGCTGCAGTGGAACTCGGATTCCTCCATTGCCATGCCAAAGAAATCCTCCTATTATGCTGGAGACTCTTGCCGTGTCTAATGCTCGAGCACCACATATTGAAGCCACGTACCATAGCTTGGGGAGCAGAAACGTGTTCAACAGTAGAACTTTTTGCACGATGTTTAAATTCCTCATGCGATGCAGCCAGACTAACGAGGCGAAGTACTGGATCACGACATCCCAATTGATATTATTAGAAAATAATATACCTAGCAGACGCAATCTTTCCACGGTATGCAGCCATGGAACAGATATCCTTGATGGTGTGGTCAGTCCTATGTCGAGCGCTGTGGTTTTCTGCACGTTGAGACGGGCTCCAGAGACACAGCCAAATGCCTCAAAGAGTTCTCGCATACGCTCGATTTTGTCGGGAGATGTTGTCACCACAGAGATGTCGTCGGCATATGCATTGACCAGGTCATCCTGATCGCAACAAATACCTTCTAATCTTGTGATGAGGGGTTGAAGGTAGAGGATAAAAAGGTGCATGGAAAGGGGATCTCCCTGACGGACGGAACGAAGCATCGGGAAGGAAAGAGAGAGGATTCCATTGATAAGATAAGATTCCATTCCAAAAAAACGGCAAACGTCATAGTGACTGGTCGATGATTCTTTGCGCTCCGATATTTTATAAAATTATTCAGTGAAAACTTATCCATAACGCAACTTGCTTGGTTGTGCTGACTGCCTCAAGACCTGGTTTTCATTAACAGTCGGAAATTGCTCATCTGCAATCACCTACAATCATTTTTCCTGCTCTACAATCAATACCCCATTTCAACTATTGCTGTACCATTTTACAATGGCCGGTATCTGCGCCGCTTGTGCCAACGACATCGTACCTGCTGATCGAATTGTGAAATGCCAGGGTTGGTGCAATGCCGAGTTTCATTTCACATGCAGTGGACTCTCTGAGGAACTGTCCGCTATTATAGAGTCCTGTGCACAACTTTTTTGGGCATGTAAGGCTTGTGTAAAGTTTCATAGAGATCCGCGTTCGGCTTTGCTTAGGTCGTCTACCCCTTACACCCACACCACTGTCGACTTATCGTCCAGCATTGCCGACCTTAAAGCGAGCCTCCATAGTGAGCTGCCAAAACAAATCACTGCCGTTATTAAATGCGATCCCCTCGAAGTGCTGAAGGATGAGATGCGTTCCTGTTTGCTTTCATCATCCACCTCAACCGATTTACCTGCTCAACAACCCATTCATCGCAATCCAGCAACATCATACCCCGAATTGTTTAACTCAGTAATTAACAATATTCCCGATACCATTACACCAACACAAACACAGTTCCCATCTTTGGCGGCCTCACTTAGTGTAAGTGCAATCAAACCGACATCCTACATCAACAAAACACCACTTAACAACCTGCAAACACCACTACTAAGAGGATCGGGATCACCGCTTGCTTCAGATACACTGGATATCATTCCACACACTGATACGCGTATGTGGCTATTCTTTACACGTTTCGCCCCATCAGTTACCACTGAGCAAATTTCTCATATGGTGCAGGTACGTTTAGCGCTTGACAAGCGGGATGTGTTTGTTCACCGCCTGACGAAATTCGGCGCTAACACAAGTACACTCTCATTCATCTCATTCAAAGTGGGCATACCGGGGACTTTACGCAGTAAGGCTCTATCACATGAGACATGACCCTCCGCTCTAACATACCGAGAGTTTCGTGACTACCGGAACAACAACAATAACAATCTCAATACACGCACCGTCATCGATACTAACTCGATACATCAACTCACACACGATCACACTGCCACTCTCGCTGCAGACAGCTATCACAATCCACTCTCACGGTCCGGAATAAGCGCTCCGATATCAAACACCACTACAGATATGCACTCGCAGCCGATCTGCGATTCCCATTTCCTTTCAGGTCCGATTTCCTCTCCTGCTATGACCACTACAGATGCAGGTTTGTTTACAACTGAACCACACCAGGATCTCAACGAGCGACTAAACACTAAACGGACTGATGATTCTGCGGAAGCCAGTCCGTCAGATGAATAGCAATTGAATATCAACAACACAACAATAACATACCTACCGATGTACTACCAAAATGTTCGTGGCTTGCGTAAAAAACTGAATGATCTTAGACTAGTACTTTCCGAAACTGAATACAAAATCGTAATATTAACTGAAACCTGGTTGAACAATAACATAAACAATGAGTTATTCAACGACGATCGCTATTCTATTTTCCGATGCGATAGAACCACTACCAACAACACTTTCTCCATCGATGGTGGTGTTCTAATAGCCTGCTCTCGCTCTCTTTAATCTTGCGAAATTACACCGACGGATCGAACTATGGAACAGTTATGGGTCAAAATTCGATTGGGCAATATTTTTGTTTATATTGGTGCCATGTATATTCCACCGTACAACGCATATAACGACATAATTGTTAACATTTCTTAACATGTTAACATCATTTGTTAACATCTAGAAAGTATACGCGAAATTTCATCACGCATGAGAGATAACGATCTCCTGCTTGTCGCTGGAGATTTTAACAAATGGGACATTACGTGGTCCAAACTCAATCCAGCCGATGTCGAGGATGTACCATTGCGCTCCACTTTCATGCACTATAAACCGTCATCTAAGTCTCGAAATAATTATATTTTCATCGATGGTATGGCAGCAAACGGCCTTTATGAATTAAGCAACGTTAGAAACTCCATGGACCGACAACTCGATCTAATTTTTGCTAACTCCAACGCCGCTGAGATCTGTTCTGCCGTGTCTAAAGCCGAACCGGCCCTGCTCAAGCTCAACAATTATCATCCTGCACTCGAATGGTCAATACGTCACTATGATCCTCATGAGTCTAGCTCCCATCCAAGCAACACATATCAGCAACGATTAAATTACTCAAAGGCTAATATCGTCGAACTGGAGGAAAGAATATTTCTATTCGGTTCTACTTTTAACTGCTCCAACTTTCCATCTGTTGACGACGCTGTTCATACCTTCACGATTTTCATGAAAGATGCTCTACAATCCTGTACACCAATTATGCTCCAGAAACGCTCTCCAGCATGGAGTAATAACAGGCTTATTTTCCTCAAACGAGCCAAAAACAAAGCCATTAGTCGACACCGTTTTATGAGAAGTAATATCACTAGGGAAAATCGTAACAACGCGATACATGCATACCGTCAGTATAACCGATCAAGATATAAGCAATATATATCTTCAATCGAAAGGTACCTTCTCCGACATCCCCGAAAATTTTGGCGCTTCAACGACAGCAGACGACGCTCAAACGTAATTCCAAGCACAATCAAATACAATGATTCCGTGGGCACGTCACCCGAAGATATTTGCAACATTTTCGCTGAACGATTTTCCGATGCCTTCTCCACCTCAATTGTAGATCAAACGGTGATCTCAAGGGCCACATCTTACACACCTCTAAACATGATTGATTATACCATTCCTACGTTTGATATACGCACAGTAGAAAAGTGCCTCAAAAGCCTTAAACCCTCTACAGCTCCTGGTCCCGATGGCATTCTGAGTTACATCATCAGTAAATGCTATCAGTCCCTAGCATCTGTATTAACAAACATATACAACACGTCACTGAGTTCCGGTATTTTCCCACGCTTATGGAAGACCTCGTGGATGGTACCAATATTTAAAAAGGGGATCGCTCATGTGCTTCAAACTATCGCGGTATCACATCACTTTGTGCGGTGTCAAAAGCTTTTGAGCTTCTGCTTTACAGCCCTATGCTCTCCGCTACATCGAATTACATTATGGATAACCAACACGGGTTCGTACCCAAACGTTCAACATTAACGAACCTCACTGAATTCGTTAGTTTCTGCAAACGTAATTTCGACTCCGGAGGTCAAGTGGATGCTATTTACACCGATCTCAAAGCTGCTTTCGACCTCATCTCACACGACATTTTAATCGCCAAATTGCTCAAATTAGGGTTTTCGGAACAAATAGTTAAGTGATTACATTCCTACCTCACAGAACGCTCATACAAGATCAAGGTAAACGATCATACATCTAGAGAGGTGCTTGGCACCTCAGGGGTGCCTCAAGGCAGCAATTTGGGCCCGCTGCTCTTCATTCTTTATATAAACGATGTAGGGCAATTGCTAGCGGAACACCGTTTTCTTCTGTTTGCCGATGACGTTAAGCTGTTCGCTCCTATCAACGATACCAATGACTGCATCAATCTTCAACACGCCATCAACCTATTTAGCATATGGTGCCGTGATAATGCAATGGTGCTATGTATCGAAAAATGTCGTGTTTTGTCTTTTTACCGTTCTCGGTCTTGCACACGATTTAACTACCAGATCGATAACATATCCGTTGAACGCACCGATACATTCCGCGACCTTGGGATCATTCTCGACACACGTTTAACATTTAACGATCACCTAGAGAATATAGTGTCTAGAGGGAACCAACTACTGGGTTGGATTATTCGATCAACGCAAGGTTTCCGTAATCCCTTGACCATAAAAACCATCTACTGTGCCTACGTCCGATCTGTGTTAGAATATGGCAGTATTGTTAGCGACCCCTGTACCGAAGAATGGAGTAATCGAATCGAGGCCATCCAAAGAAAAGCGACTAGATATGCTGTAAGACTCTTACCATGGCGACAGGGCGATGTGTTACCCTCATACCATTCCCGGTGTCTGCTTTTAGGGATTCAGTCGTTGAAAAAGCGCCGTGAGACAGCTAAATGCCTTTTTATATCAGGACTACTTAACCACCATATTGATGCTCCTACTCTATTAGCTACGATAGAATTTAACGCGCCATCTAGGAATCTACGTACACGTCAATTCATATCCGTCCCTCGTTATAGAACTCGTTTTGGCCAGTCCGATCCTATGTCAGCTATGTGTCGAACTTTCATAAATAACTTTGATTTATTTGATTTCAACATGCCACAGAATGTTTTTAGAGATCGACTCAAGACACAACTTACGTAATAATTTTATTTTCAAAATACATTTTCTATTCTTGTGCACTTGTTCTCCCCGATCGATTTATGTACCTTACATTCATGTAGGATCTTCAAGATCCCGATGGATTAATCAATAAACATATAAACATAAACATGAGAAACATAAGGATACGGGAGGTGGACCGTTCACCAATTGTTCTCAAAAGCCCCACTAGCCCCGAATTGAAACCCCAAGAGAGCATGTTGTTGAAGAGAAAGTCTCTATTGACGCGATCAAAAGCATGTGAAAGATCGAAGGAGACAAGCTTACCACACTTTCGTTTCCTCTGCAAATCTACCACCCTCTCCTTAACGGAAAGAACAGCCTGAAAAATGTTGCATGGTTTATTACAACACTTTTGCGCTGTCGAGATTATCTCCCACCTACCGATGATGCCATCGATTCTGTGTTTGACAATCCGCGACAGAAGCTTGTAATCTACGTTAAGGAGTGATATAGGTCGAAATGCAGACATGGTAGTCCCACCTCCCCTTTTCTTAACCAGCACTATGACCCCGTCAACGAAACTTGGAGGAATCTCTCCTAAGAGAGCCTCATTGAGCACGAGCAGAAGCTCGCGCTGAATGGTGCTGAAGGCGCGGAGATAAAACTCTCTTGGTATTCCATCCGGGCCGGGGGACTTCCGCAAGTCCGAGTTGTTCACATAAATATGAGAAAAAGTCAGTTAATCCACATTGTATAAAATAACAAACATGACAAAATACGCAGACATTAGTCGTGCTACAAAATGTCTTTCTCATAAACAAAATCTATCTTTTTTTTGTAGACATATGATATAAATGCAATTAGCGAGTTCTAATTGTATCATATATATTGCTATTTTCTAAGTGGTTTAAATTAAAACAAACATCAGTGTTTTTTTTTAAATAATCAGAAAGATAATTTTAAACTTAATAATGATTAAAATGTATTTTATTACATTTATGTACAACGATAACCTAACAAGTAAGCATGTTCATGCACGTGTGTAATTATTTGATAATTTTATTGTGATCCCAATATGAATGTTATTAAGTAAAACAGACAATTTACTCTGTTCTTTTTAAAATTCTTCAAGATAAGGTTTTTTTTAATAGAAACATGTAAGTTTGTTTAAAAAAACATATATAAATACGTATATAAATACACATACAATTGTGTTCATTAAAATAGCAGTATGCCACACATTAGAATACTAATACCGGTTATTGTATATATATAATCTACGATTTGATCTCTTATCACCTGAGAATGTAGTAGTGTCATCTCAAGTTTCAAATAAGTACTATCATTTATATTCCCGACTCTTTCTATTGGCTGGGGCTCGTGTTTGCTTATTGAAACAGGTTTGCAGTTGTTCATTATAATAGCAGTGCTTATCATTTGATCGATTAGTATCGTTTCGTTGTCTAGAAAAGTAGCTGTTTTGCTGTGTTACGTGCTGAGACGTGTTTAAAACGTATAGTAAGTTCAATATTATCATTCAATGATTCGTTTAGTTCACCAAAAATTTCAATAATCAACAGGAAATGGGACGAGGTAAACATTGCTCTGATGAGAAAAGCGATTTGACAAAAAGAATGAGAGCAAAGGGTAAAACATACAAAGAAATTCAGGATACGTTACAATGTTCAGCAAAAATGATAAGTAATGCTTTAAAATGGGAAGCAAAACCTGAGACAAGAGGAAGACATCGAAAAACTACGAAAACAAACGATAGAAACATTGCGAAACTTGCTAAAAAAAATCCGTTTACGACATCTAAAAAAATTAAAAATGACCTTGAGCTACCGGTAAGCACTGTGACTATAAGGAGACGTTTGATAGAAGCTAACTTGCTAGGCCGAAGCCCTCGGAGAGTACCGTTATTAACAAAACGAAACGTTTCAAATCGACTGAAATTTGCAAAGCTTCGTGTTGCTTGGCCCAAGGAGAAATGGCGTAACATTTTGTGGACTGATGAGTCTAAAATAGTTTTATTTGGCACAAAAGGACGTCGAGAGTATGTAAGACGTCCACCAAAGGTTGCCTGTCGCACCCAGTATACTGTAAAAACAGTTAAACACGGAGGAGCAAAACTCATGGTGTGGGGATGTTTTTCGAACAATGGTGTTGGTCCAATTTATCGCATACCGGGTATAATGGATCAACATGGATACATAGCAATTTTAGAAGAAGTGATGCTGCCTTTTGCAGGTAATGAAATGGCACCAGATTGGGTATTTCAACAAGACAATGACCCTAAGCATACTAGCAAACGAGCTAAGTCTTAGTTTATAGCGAATAACATCGATGTTATGGAGTGGCCAGCGCAGTCTCCAGACCTCAACCCTATTGAGCATTTATGGAAGGACATAAAATACGCGGTTTCTGAAGCTAACCCTAGAAATTTGGAAGATTTATGGAAAGTAGTTCTGGACTCATGGAAAGCTATATCTGATTCCCGTTGCCAGGCATTAGTTGATTCGATGCCGGCAAGATGTGCTGCTGTTATTAAAAATAAAGGAAATGCGTCAGGATACTAGGGTAAATGTACCAATAGTGGTGCAATTTGTAGTGGTACCGATGTGTTTTAATGGATTTAAAGTGTCAGGAAGGATAATTTCTGAATATTTTAACACATAGCAATTGGAATATGTTTTAGCTACGCAATCACAACCATTTTTATCATGAAATGCATCAAATTTACGAAAAAATACATATTTTTGTGACTGCTTCGTTGTACCTATAATGGTGGTATGGTTCCTATAGTCGTCGTATTGTGTTCCTATAGTGGTGGTAAACAAAGATGCATCAAAAACGGTGTATAATATCAATGAAACTTAGTTTCGAAGCTGTTTTCTTATGAATAGCAAGGATTACTGCCATAATATAGGCTTATTGCGTAATTTGATCGTAAAACAATGTATAAATTTGATCAATGAAACTATTGACTAAAGTACTGCATCACACCTGTCATCAACCTACATCCGGAAGAGTGTGCTTGATTTGAAGTCAATTTTTCATTCAGCCAGATAAGCGAATTTTGGCCTGTTTTTGGTAAATTACCCACATAAATCTCATTTCTGTTGCTTATCTTAGTGAAAACAGTACGACATATTGAAAATATCCTCAAATAAACAGAAAACGACCTGTTTTTATTGATTTTATAACTATAACCACTATAGGAACATGCCTGTTTTGTGTACCTATAATGGCACTATGGTAAAAAACACTCAAAAATGCATAAATATGGTCAAAAGGCAAATAATTTTAGTAAAACTATAACATTTCATAACAGTTATGTTGAAAAACTGGTAATTGCGTGGTTATGTGGTCATTTAGAACGTTAACAGAAAAATGAGTTTCGTTATGAAATCCTAAGGATTTTGGAAAAATGTTGACACATTTCACAATATAATGGATTTTTCGGTCACTAAGTAACGGAATGGCCCCATTTAACTTTTAAACCCTTTGTAAAAGGCTAAAGAACATTTTACACTAACTTAAATAACTTAATTACTTGTAATTTGCCGTATGAACCGCATTTAAGTGCAATACCACCACTATAGGTACATTTACCCTAATGGTTAAACTTGCAAAAAGGAACATAATGTAAAGAATTAACACGAAAAAAAATTATGGAGAACAATTTAAACTAAAAAAAGTATAATTCTAATAATTTTTTTCAATACTGCTATTATTTTGAACACAGCCTTTTGAAGCTTTATTGAAATAACTTGAAATTAAAATTAAAGTAAAATTAATTAGATGCGTTTTAGTTAGATTGTATGTTACTGGTATTTAAAAAAATAAGAAAGTGAATATATGAAATTTATCTTACTGCTAACAAGTATTTTAAATATATTTAAAAAGAACTGCTAGTTTTATGAACGCAATTGTACATATATAAATATAAATATAGAAAGAAAGAAATATATACATATATATAGTTATGTACACATGCGCTACGCGCTATGATACAGGTGCTGAGTAAGAAAACGGTCGCAAGCGAGCCATCGATGTTACTCCACGCGCGGAGTCAAGTTCCAACGGGAACTCCACTGGAAGCAGGTTCCCACGACCAGGTGTGGTGTCGTATGTTCAGACGGACCGAGGCAACATGATCATCATAAACGTGGACGACAACGTGACCGGCAAACCTGGCAGCACCGAAAACACCAGCCTAGCTAAATAGTACCGAATCCAGAAGTTAGCTTTAGTCTTAGTTTAGCAGTTCGCAAATAAAGATCCCCAGTAATATTTTTTAAAAACTTACTCCGGGCTATCGTAAACATAATTATATATATATATATATATATATATATATATATATATATATATATATATATATATATATATATATATGCAAAAGGCAGCATCACTTCTTCTAAAATTGCTATGTATCCATGTTGATCCATTATACCCGGTATGCGATAAATTGGACCAACACCATTGTTCGAAAAACATCCCCACACCATGAGTTATATATATATATATATATATATATATATATATATATATATATATATATATACAGTGTCGGACAAATCAATAGGACCACCTCATCATGTTTTATTCATATATCACATTTCATTACCTAAAGTGCATCAATATTTACCAAATTTTCATGAAAGCACTTTTTGGATGTTGGCTTGAAGTCTGCTTTGAAAGTTTGTTGAAAAGATAACAAACAAAAAAGTTTTTACAATAAATGTTAAAAAAAACCCAAAAATTATGCGACAAAATAATAGGACCAGTATATAATTTTTTTTTTTATTTTAACCATTTATCATTATTAAATAACAGCTCCGGCTTTTAATTCGCAATGTGGCCAGCCCGTACATTTGAAAAACTAAAGAAAATAACAAAACAGCCTTATCCTGGGCTAATTTGGTAGCATTTAATATTTTGTTGCATGCCCTTTGTTCCGGATGACAGCTCGCATCCTTTTAGGCATGGATTCCACCAGACTTTTACAAGTCGATGGCGGAATGCTGTACCAAGCATTCTCTATATGCTTCCACAGTTTCTCTTTAGTTCGAGAACCTGCCGGTGGAAGCTTAGCTTTAACAATCTTCCACAGGTTCTCGATCGGATTCAGGTCAGGCGATTGTGCAGGACAATTCATGACGTAAATTTTTTTATCAAACCATTTTTTAACCGCTTTTGCGGTATGTTTTGGATCGTTGTCATGCATGAATTGCCATTTCAATGGCATCTCCCACTCTGCATGAGGCAGCATGACAGTTTGGATGATGTTTAAGTATCGGTGTTGGTCCATGATATCTTTTATCCAAAAGATAGGACCGACACCGTACCAAGAGAAACATGCCCAAACCATTATGTTGCCTCCGCCGTGCTTCACGGTTTTTAAAGTGTACTGTGTACGGTATTCTTACGGTACACACGGTATTCTTTGGACGACGCACAAAGCGTTTCCCATCCGAACCTACCAAGTTCACTTTGGACTCGTCCGACCACAGTACATTTCGCCACTTGTTCAGGTTTTCACCTGCCCAGTCGTAGTGCTCTCGAGCAAACTGCAACCGGGCTTGAACGTGGCACCGTCGAAGCAACGGAACTTTGCGGGGATTCCGGCCGACTAGGTTGTTTTCAAATAGGCGACGCTGCACTGTCCGATCACTTACGGAAAGTTGCAGCTCGTCCCTAATTGCCCTGGCCGACTTGAAAGGATCAGCCTTGCACAATCGCGTCATCCGAGCATCATCCCTAGCGGATGTCTTGCGTGGCCGACCCGTTGGTATTTTCGTGCCCGTGCTATGCAGCGCGTTATACACGAATGTTTTGGATCGGCCAAGTATTTCCGCGATTTTACGCTGGGAGTACCCAGCAGCGGACAAACGTTTGATATCTAAACGCTGTTGTTGTGTGGAGTGTGCACTACGGCCCATCGTTGGAATTCCTTCAATTAAGCGCTTGAAGTAGTGCACCCAAAAATACACGAGCTAATTGATCGTGTGAAGTGTTCTAGGCAACGGCTTAGAACACAGTGTAAGCGATCCAGCGTTGTGACGCGCTTTTATACCCATAGACGAAGGTACTCACCACTATTTCGTCTCTCAGTGCAAAGGGAGCTCAAAACCCTCAAGCGAGTGCCGTAATATTCTCGCATTAGTAAATTAGAGCATGTTAATTAAAGACACACCAAATTGCCACTGCGCTAAGCGTTTCTGCAAAAGAAATGTGTACGCATTAGTTCACTAATTTAAGTTAAGCTATCCGACAACTAAATAACATCAAAATCTGTTATTTAATAATAATAAATGATAATTATTTTAAAATTTTCTGAACTGGTCCTATTATTTTGGCGCATGATTTTTGGGTTATTTTTACATTTCGTATCATAACTTTTTTGTTTCTTAACTTTTCACCAAACTTTAAAAACATTCTTAAAGTTAACATTCTAATAGTGCTTTCATGGAAGTTTGGTAAAGATTGATTCACTTTAAGTAATGAAATATGATAAATGAATAATAAATTGATAAGTGGTCCTATTGATTTGTCCGACACATATATATATACATTTATTCATATGGTATATTATATTATAATATATATAATATACTTTATATAAGTTGTTAATATAATTAGTTTTATATCATTATACCGATGGCGGAGACCTTTAATTTTTTCATAAAAAACGGCTTTTTTTTTGAACGGTACAAGTTTTTGTTAATTTTGTTTTAAAATATGTGATCTGAATCGTTGTGAAATATCCATCACTCATCTTTTCCAAATACAGTTAGACCATCTCGTTTTGCTTTGAATTCTAAGTCAGAATGTATGGGGTGCGCGGTACGGGTAAGAAGAACATAGGGGCGGGGGTACAAATAAACGCATCACAACACCAAAGTCTGGGTGAGACGGTGATGGTGTGAAACGCTTCTTGCTTCAAGCTCTTGTGGTAACAGTGTTAAAAGCAACAACAACAACAGAGAATAACGCATCGCGTAGAAACAAATACACCGTTCGTTGGTATGTCAGGGGGAGAAACAACGGGAAAAGCTTAATTCTCTCTCGCGATGCCGCTTGGGTTGGGACGGTACTCTCCCACTCCCATATAAAATAAACGGTGCGCTCTCCCAATGCTCGCGCCCATGCGCGAGCATCCTTTCGTGTGCGTGTGTTTGTTTCTTTCGTGTTGCGCTGTGTGCGTTTCTTTCGTTCAGCGATCGCTCACACTCGCGCGTATTTTTTTGTTATCTAAAGCTAAACAAAAAAAAAAAACACGCGTCGATCTTTTTTTCATCACGTTATTCAAACATTTACATAACTTTACACAATTTCACACATTTACATACACAATATTAAACTAAAATAAAATCGATCGCTCCATCGATGCAAACGTTGAAGTGGCCGAATATCTGCGTAGATCCTGTTATAAACAAAAAAAAAGGTACGAAATGAAGCTGCGCGATGTACATAACATGCATTACGAATTATTTGCGCAGCTTCATTTCAATTCGCACAACACTTGAACACTTGAACACTTTACAAAATCATAACACCAATCGTCCAGGAATTAAGCTGACGCACGTGCGGCCGCTCGCTGCCGATCCTTGAGCTGTAGTGACGATTTCGTGTGGTAGCAAGAATGAGAGCACACAGAGGAACTTTCGGTGCAGCAGTGCAAGCGAGACACCAACATCAGCACAGCGCTGCGAGCAGATCAAACTGAGCGAGCTGGCCGAAAATGAACGCACACATTTCCACATGTGTAACTGTGTGAGTGCCAAAACTGTGTCGAAACCAAAACGCGCTCTCGCCTCCGTGTATTTCACACCAATTCTCCGCTTAACTCTAGGTTTTTACACACACCATGATAAAATATCCCGCTCATTGTTTGTAGGGCGGTCTCTCCCCCTTTTTTAAGCCTAGGAAATCTTCCATCGGCTTAACTCTAGGTTTTTACGCACACCATGATAAAAATTACCCGCTCTTTGTCCGTAGGGCTATGCGTCCTAAAAGTCTTCCGTTAACAGTATCATTTGGCCTTCTTTAATCGGAATAATCTTCCTATCACGCTGTAGAACGTTATGTAACTCGGTAAAATATTCCTTCTTCCATCTTCTCCAATGACACTGTACTATATGCTGAAGCACCTGATATTATTGAAGTCTATTTTCTGCTTGTAGGGTAATATCGTCCTCTGAGAGGACATTTAACGCCGTTCCGATCAAAAAATGGCCTGGGGTTAAGACATCTAGTTCCTCAGGATCTTCGGACATAGGCGTTAAAGGACTACTATTTAATTGTGCTTTCACTTGCGATAGAACCGTAACCATTTCACCTAAGGTTAATGGTATATAGTGAACTACTACTAATACGATATGTATTAGTACGATCGTATTAGTACTAGCTCTAATCGTATACGATTAGTATAAGTTAGAGTAGTAATGTGAGTGCAGACTGTTTTTGGCTATTGTTAGAATCTCAATCCTCTTCTCGGGATCATTCCCCGACAGCACGTCGAATAAAACACATTAAAACATAACACAGTTTTGGCGACGAGGATATAAGGTAAACGTGTGAAACCTCTCTCAAATCAGTCGTGCGTTTTGATCAACGTCGGATCATATCGTTATCAGTCAGTCAGTTAGTCGATCTCGTGTCTTAGATTAGTGCGGTGTAGTGTTGTGTTAGTGTGCAGAGGCAACTTAGGATGCCTGACGGGGAAGAGCCAAAGCCGTCAACGTCAGGCTTAGGGCATATGAAAATGGCAATGCCAATGTTTAGCCACATGGAAATGTTCGTCGTTGGTGAAAATTTCGACGAATATGAAAATCGCCTGCAGCAATTCTTCATCGTGAACGACGTAGAAGAAAGTAAAAAAGTGCCAATGCTGGTTACAATGGCGGGTCCATCATTATGTAATATGTTTGATGACTGTCACGGTCGTCATGTGGTATGTTTTGAGATAGTCCCGGTATGTTCGATTTTTGGGACGGTTGCCATGTAGTAACTTTGAACTCGCGTTGGTCAGGGTGGCCTTCGTCATCGTTTGCCGAATTAAGTAGAACTGAGGTGGATACTGTTTCGAAGCGGACGTTCGACACTTGATCGTCCAGGCGATCATAGAAACCTTTAGGAGGTTTCCCTTACTGGAAACGTTGGAGTTTAGAGGCCTTACCTTGGGTAGGGGGACATATCTAAACTCTTTAAATGAGAACTCGATAGATGTAGGATGGGCATAGTCCTATCCTGACAGTCCGAACGAATCTGACCTGCCATGATCGGAGTTGGTTTTATTTATACTCAAATGAAGTTAAGGGTTTCTCACATTTGGTTCCGGGTTGTTTGTTGGAAAGTTATTGTTTTCACTAAGCTAGTTACGTTTGTCTTTTGTTGACAAGAACGGTGGTTCTTGTCACTAAGTTCCTGTTTTGGGTTTAATGCATATACCGTTCCTGCTTTGGGTTATAAAGCATAAACTGTTCCTGCTTATGTTGTACGTTTCGGTTGGTTCTGTTAAGTGTGTCACAATTGTTTTTATATGAACGGTGTGGCCTGAGCTCTTCCGGGTGTGTATGGTATGATCTGATTTACTGAGTGTGTTATAATGAATGTGTTACAATGGTGTGATTTGGCTTTCCAAAGTGTGTTACTATGTGTCTATGGCTGATAGTGTGTATTACAATATGTTCTGTATAGCAGATATGCTACACCTCCCCCCTTTAATAGAATAACGTAAATAATGAAATTGTTTGAAGTTATTCTTTTCATTTAATTAAATTGATTTTTTTTTTGCTATGCTTTTTTTTTTGGTTTAGTAATAAAATCATTTCTTATCTCTTAAGGTGGGTAATATTTTATGTAAATAGATCGATTGTTTAGAGATAAAGAATTGGGAATATTTAATTTTCCTATAAAATATTTAGATTTTCCTATAATTTGTTTGTTAGGTTCACATCTAGAGTTTTCTGCTTTTATAGATATTATGACTTTTAGCATGGAGATAACATTATGAAATTTTACTAGGAGCTCTTTTAAATACTTTTCGTAAGCAATAGTTCTTCTTGGTTCTTTTACGTTTACGTCACATAATGTGGAATAATTCATTTTTCTAGCCTTTTTATCCTGGCAATATAATTCATTGTTTGATTCATTTATATAATTCTTCTTTGATTTGATGCTACGTTTTCTTCTCTTTAGATGTTTTAGCTCGGTTGTATGATTTTTGTTGCAAGAAATCTCATCATTTATTTCCATTTTGTCTAGCAGTAATAAACTATCTATCACTTGTTCTTCAACAATATTTTTCTCATTGTCATTACTTGTTGTAATCATTTGTATATGTTGTTTGTTTTCATGTTTATAATTATGTTTAGTATCATTTTCATATTCTTTTGTTAAGTTATTATTTTCTTCTAATATCATTGCAGAGTCGTCTCTTGGCCCTTTAATATCATTAATTGTTTCATTATTTAATGCATTTCTTCTTTTTGATTTATCTTCAAGTTTTCTGTTTAAATATTTCGTTTCGCTTTTAATATTTGTATAATCTTTTTCAGTTCGATCGTTCATTTGAATAGTATCTGTATAATCTTCGTAATTTTGATTATTGAATTGTGTATGATAACATTGGATTTTATTGTCATTGTTCTGACTACTGTTTTTATAGTTGTATTCGCGATTATTGTATCCTTGGTTAATTTGACTCATACTACTACAATCGCTTAACTGATGGTGGCCTTTATAGAAACTGAAATTGTTATTATTTCTATAACTGAATTTGTTGGATGGTGTTTTAGTTGTTATTGATTGATTAAAATTTGGGTAAATTTGATAATTAACTTGGGTATCTTTGTGTTGAAAATCCCTATTGTTGTTTCTGTTGTTGTTCTGTGCATATCTTACGGGTGGGAACCTGGGTAGGTTTTGTGCCTGAAATCTATTATTATTTTGGAATTTGTTGAAATTATTCCTTCCTTGGTAGTTGTTTCCATACTCTCTATTGTTCCTGTTAGCGTTTGCATATAGGATCTTTATACGATCATTATTTCCCTTTTTCATTCTGTCTTCTAGCTCCAACTCTACTGCTCGCTCTATTGCTTCATGCAAGGTTTCGAATTTACTCGATCTCATTATAATTTTGGTCTCGAAATTTTTGAGTCCATAACTCAATGCACTGATTCCTGATTTAGTTGCCTTTTTTCTTGCTACTTCTGGCGCTATCTCTTCTGCAATGTATGCTTCTTCTAGTTGTTGCGTTAATTTTTCAATAACGCTTCCAAAATCTTCTATCCTTCCAATCTGTTTAGTATTGTCCATTTTCAATACTAAGATCTCTGGTGTTACCTTTATGCTGCACCTGTCTTGTAATTTGCTAATTATATCTTCGATTGAGGTTGGGTTTTCCCCTACGACAATTCGTGCTTTTCCTGTAAAACGTCCTAATACCAGTTCTATTGTTGTTTCTTTATTTTCCGGATTTACTATTTTCTTTAGTACGTTTAAATTTGACACCATACTTTTCAAATCCTTCTCATTACCATCATACTTTGATATGAGAGAAGTGGTGATTTTAATTAATTCCATAATGTCAGCCATTTTGTCTGGTTTAGTTTCTATTGTTAGTCAAATTGCCTAAAGAGGCAGAGCCTACATTTGTTCAGCTGTTTCACCTGATCATAATTTATGTCTGATTCTTCTATTTTCTGTAACAATTTTTGCATCGTTCAATTTGTTATTGTTAGTATTGTCACAGTCTATAGACAATTTAAGTAAATTCCTAGCCTGTTTTTGCTACTTTATGCAGTCTGATCAGTAAAATTTCGTATTTACGGTACCTTTTTTTAAATACATAGCATGTATCTTTGTTGTTGCTGCTCATGATGATGTCTCGTTACCGGTGCTTGGTGTTTAATCGATGCTTGGTGTTTACTCGATGTCTGATAAGAATTTCTACGATGTCATCAGTCGTCACTCGACGTCTTGTCGAGGTTGGGACCCTATGTCCATTCGCGCATGCCAATCCATATTGGGCAGTGAACTCGCCTTGTCTTCTCGTCTTCCACGTTCGGAACGGTTGTTCCATTCAATCACACTGGTTACATCTCGTAGACTGTATTCTCGCCATTCATTCTATCACCTTTCCGATGAACATCACTTCTACATAGGTATTGCTTATGGTTTCACTGCACTGCTTCTCATTACTCATGACATCATTATTTCCGTTTACTTTAGTTTTGGGGTCGATGCGATGTTCCTCACTTCAAGGTAGCTCTAGTTTGCAAACTGATCGCTTAAGGGTTTATTCATAATGTTATTGCGTTTTTGCACGTTGAGGAAGGTTGTCACAACACTTTTTTTTGTATAATTGCTGTACATCACTTTTTTTTCGCCCTTCAAACGGTTCACCACTTATATTTTCGCTGAGTTATCATTTTGTACACCACACTGTACTTGCTTTTGATCGCTCATTCATAGCTATTGTTTTTTTTCATATATGGGTCACTTGTGCCAGCTGCGTTGTTCAATACAAATTTGCACATTTGACACTTTTTTCCGCCGTATACCGGTTATGGTCAAAACGCACTTTTTTTTTACACTATTTGATGCGTTAGCACGACACTGCTGTACGTTACCGTTGTACGTATCACAAATAATTTGTTTACACTTCTGCCCGTCGATTGCAGATTAAGGTCACGGTCGCCATGTAATATGTTTGATGACTGTCACGGTCGTCATGTGGTATGTTTTGAGATAGTCCCGGTATGTTCGATTTTTGGGACGGTTGCCATGTAGTAACTTTGAACTCGCGTTGGTCAGGGTGGCCTTCGTCATCGTTTGCCGAATTAAGTAGAACTGAGGTGGATACTGTTTCGAAGCGGACGTTCGACACTTGATCGTCCAGGCGATCATAGAAACCTTTAGGAGGTTTCCCTTACTGGAAACGTTGGAGTTTAGAGGCCTTACCTTGGGTAGGGGGACATATCTAAACTCTTTAAATGAGAACTCGATAGATGTAGGATGGGCATAGTCCTATCCTGACAGTCCGAACGAATCTGACCTGCCATGATCGGAGTTGGTTTTATTTATACTCAAATGAAGTTAAGGGTTTCTCACATTTGGTTCCGGGTTGTTTGTTGGAAAGTTATTGTTTTCACTAAGCTAGTTACGTTTGTCTTTTGTTGACAAGAACGGTGGTTCTTGTCACTAAGTTCCTGTTTTGGGTTTAATGCATATACCGTTCCTGCTTTGGGTTATAAAGCATAAACTGTTCCTGCTTATGTTGTACGTTTCGGTTGGTTCTGTTAAGTGTGTCACAATTGTTTTTATATGAACGGTGTGGCCTGAGCTCTTCCGGGTGTGTATGGTATGATCTGATTTACTGAGTGTGTTATAATGAATGTGTTACAATGGTGTGATTTGGCTTTCCAAAGTGTGTTACTATGTGTCTATGGCTGATAGTGTGTATTACAATATGTTCTGTATAGCAGATATGCTACAATTATATTCCATGGCATCACGAA